>NC_142045.1:41019198-41319198 GCF_982192425.1 Myodes glareolus | reverse complement strand
CGGAGCTGCCCCTTGTTCCCTCCATCTCTGCTTCTCTCTGGACAGCGCGCCTCAGACTGCATGCACTGTATGACCTCAGACTGCATGCACTGTGTGACCTCAGACTGCACGCACTGTGTGACGCCTCTGCCTTCTCCTTTTCCCCAGCTCTTTACAGAGACCAGTGTTTCTCATACTTTGTGTCTGTCCAGAGCTGAGTGTTTCATTTGTAGCAATTCTCTCCAATCCCCAAAGCTACACATTGGCTCAATATTGCTACCTGCATTTGGCAAATGGAGAAAACTTAAGCCAGGGGAAATTGGTAAACTTTTTAAAGAAGTAGCAAATTCAGACTAAGAATCAGCTCTGACTGTGTTAAAATTCTCTTCTAAGCAAGATCCCTGTGATGTCATTTCTGCATTCCAAAGCACTGCATTCCAAAGACTCAGTTAGTTTTTCCTTCCTGATCCTAATTCTGTTCTCCTCCCAATAGAGTGGTGACCCTGTGTTTGTCTGGTTTGGTTTACCTCTCCTTCGTCCTTTTAAACATGTCTTTAAAAATTCCAGGTTGTGTTGACCTAGCCTTTATTCCTTTCTTTTGTTCATCATTCCTAGGAACTGTCTATTCAGGATGGTTTTTGAAATCAGTTACCCCAGGTTAGATAGATTTTTTACATTTTATGAATTGGCAACCTTTGTGAATGGGTTCAGGGCACCAGAGCATGTCTGCAGTCAGATAGAACACCAACCACCCCTTTGCCCTTTTGACACTTCATACATGGATCTCTGCACAGGGTGAAGGTGCAAGCATGGGATGCTGTGCACACAGGCCTCTGACCAAATGTCCTATAGACTGTAGACCACGCTCATGTAACACACAGCGTGAGACACATATGTCTGCTGCTTTACAGGATCAGCTCCCTCAGGGTGTAGGTTGAACTAGCCTACACCCATGGAGGGATGCTGGGTAAGCGAACTGAGGGTTATCTGACTGTCCTGCTGCTGTGATTATCAAAGAAGACAGAACCGTCAGAGCAGGTGAGATATATTTTGTTGCAGGTCAGCACCACAGATGATTACATTGTTATGTCTAGATTTCCCTGATACCTTGACATAGGCAGAATTCAGGTTTCCCGGGAATCTAACACCAAATTTTATGAACTTAAAAAAAAAACCTGTATTTCCCTTTAAAGGGTATCTTAACACTCAAAATTTTGTTTCTATTTATGTATTAGTTTACTAATGGAAAAATATAATTTTATAGTTATTATCTAACTTTAATATATCTATATTTAGAGGTTTTAACTATTAATTTGTTAAAATATCAACCATTAAAATACATAATTTTACAATCTTTTCTAGTATCATTTGGCTAGTAAATCTTTGGAAAGTTAACATAACTAGATGTAGCCTTCACAAACCCCGAAATGGGTAGCACTTTGATTTTTATGTATTGAGTATTATACATAGACCTGTATTTATGTCCCTATCTATAGCTATATGATTTGAGACATGGAGGCAGGCCTGGCTTGATACTTCTACAAAGGCAGGTGTGTCCCACTTGACTCTAAACTGTCCACGAGGAACAAGACATGCTCCCTGCTTCAAACCATTGCAGCGAGGAACACATAGACATCTTCACAGATGGTAAGACTATAAAGATGTTTGTTATCTAACGTTTGACTTTGGCCCCTGTTTGCCACTGTAGTCTCTCTCACAGCTCATATCCAATGTCTGCAAATCCCCCGCTCTTATGGAATTCAGCCGAGAGCGTCATCTTCCCAGCCAGGTATAGCAAGGCAGCTGCTAAGGAGCTCCTCATTGGAAGCGTGCATCTCCTATGTAAATCAGCGCATCTTGTTCATTAACACAGCTTGGGGATAATCAGGCCACAGAGCCAAGAGCATGTTGGAAGAGGTCCAGATGGCTCCAAGCCCAGCTAGATGGAGACAGATTGGGATATGTCTGGAAACCAGAGTCTGCCTGTTAAACACTACCTGGTATTCCTGCAATCACTGATTAGAAAAAATGGAAATGTCTATGAAGCACCCCCAACCCCAGATGAATCCAGACAGATGAAGACCCCACATGCTTTATACGGATCTCAGGAGCATTTTCGAACAACCAGTGCTGCATGCAATTCATTTGCTCTCACCTCTGCCCTTCTCAATGACACTGCTTGGCAGGAGGTTTTGCCACTTTCTGAAGGTTCAGGGCCTGAGTGGGTTGCAGGCTGCCTCAGTGGAGATTTATCTTGTAGAATAATTCATTGGGCCATATGTTCCAATGAATATATACAGAACATTGTAAATACATCCACGCAGTTTCTCATTTGCTACCGGAGGGAATGCATCTCTCATGCTCTCCAGCAGAGCATTTGACTGCAGATGTTGGAAAATATTTTGTTTCAAGTTTTGTTCTGACTGTTCCCTCTGGTATGATTTACCTGGTTTTTTATTTTCTGCTAAAGTCTGAGCTCTGGGTGGGTATTTCATTTAGAAATGCCAGGAGCACCCTTGGGTATTCTTGGCCTGATTATTTTCCCCAGAATAATCTCTCCTGGCATTTGCCTAGCGTAGCAGAGTGAGGATGTCTCATATGCCACCTGTTTAGGCACTCACTCCCATGTGAGGTAGAGAAGCATTAGATTACATCCCCGAATCCCAGCAGCATAGCAAGTGGCTGTCCTAATTGAAGTTTTCGATAAAGATCTGTTTTTTTTTTTCTCTTTTTTTTCCGGACAGTCCAGGCCATGTTGTCATTCTGTCTACAACTTCTATGACACATTTATGACCATCGTCTCCGGCATTAACATCATCACTTTAGCTATGCTCAATGCTCTATAAGCTGAAATCAACCAGTGTTTATGCTTTTATGAGCATCCAGGTGAGTCCAGTGGCAGTTAATGGGGCATGGACATTATAAATTAGTTTGTCTTTGATAGGATTTATAGTTTGGGGGGCAAATAAAACAAAGCAGTCTGGATCAGGGGAGAAATCAAGGCAAGAGGAGGTTAGAGAAATAGTTGCATTTTGTACAGTTTTGTAAGGGATCTTGTTGATTTCTGCAGTGCTCGGAGTCAGACACAGATCCTGGTAAATTGTAGGTGAGCTGTGTTCTCACCTCAGGGATCCTGAAGGTGTTCTGTGCACACTGCTTCCTATTCCTTTACCACATGTGTTAGAGTTAGAAGCCAAAGCCTGACTTCAAATTTCAATCTTAGGAGATCTGAAAGGGTGCAAAACCATTCCGGTTAGTTGTCTGCCTCTGTAATCTAACGTCAGCTTGCACCATTTATGAAGAGTAGTCTGTTCTCTCTTCAGGATAGAGTAAGACAAACAGAAAAAGATGAAAAACTAGAACAAGAAGAGAAGCAGCTGATGAACAGTGAGGAGAAAATAATGCAATTCTCCTCATTTTTACTCTTCTTGAGAGTCTGAGGTCTCTTAAAATGTGGTGAACATCTACAGATACCAAAAGCCACTACTACCATGGAGATCCTTGAGTTTCTATTCTAAGTAAAGACCGAGAAGCAATGGAAGTGGTGTATGAGTTGGTTGTGGTTGGAAAGATATTTTTATGAGAAACTTTATCTCCTCCTGTATTTGAATATTCCTACTTGACCTCCACCTATAAACATATAGTAAAACCTTAAAAATAGAGTTAGGGACAAAATTTCTCTCAAGTAGGCATGGATGTTAGCTTCTCAGTGTAGATTATAAAGCGTTTGAACATTTGAACAATCTCACTCTTCTTGCTTCCCTCAGTAGTGAGTAAAGAAACATTTCCTTTTGTTTCCGTGTCTCCTATAGTGCTCTGTTAATAATCCAGGGGGAAAAGCTTGACATTGGCTGACTCCGATTGTGTAAAAGAAGCCAGTGACAGCAGACACAGCTGCTACCAAAACAGAATACGGGTTGTTGTCAGGCTGACAGCTGTTGGCTCTTGGAGTGTTTAAGTACGCAGGCCCAGAGTGCCCTGCAGTAACAGTATAGGAGTACAGGAAACACTCCCACTTGAAGATGCCACAGTTGTGACAGGCATGGTGGCCTGTGCCTTCTCTTATCAAATGTCATTTTATCTTATCATGCTTCTGTCCTTTATGAAAGGAGGAAAGAATGTGCCTTCCAGAAAACCAAGTTCATAATGATGGCTGCCCTCTGCCACGATTGTCTATAAAGTTAAGTTGCAATTAACAGCACAAGATCAGAAACCTGGCTCTTCTTTTGTAATCCTGTAGCAACCTAAACCGAGTGAAATGAGCTTGCAACTCCATCTTAAATTTTGCTGAATAAAAGTCAAGTCAAAACCACAGTCAAGGTTGTTTTTAACTTAAAGTTCCATAGGTCTTTAGTAAAGCAATATTAGATTATTAAATATGAAAAATCATCTCTTTTGTTGTGAGTTTTGCTTTAGATTTTAGAGGCAGCACCTTGCCCTGTTATCTCTAACCATCCCGGTATCCACTATATAACCATGTCTTCTTCTGAGCTCTTTGTTCTCTTCCTGTCTCTGTCTTCAAAATCTAAGATATTGCTATTGTGTGTCACTGATACATGGCTTAAGAAATTAATTTTCCACATATGAACATCTGGAGTTGTAGCTAGATGCCTGACAAGAGAGGGTGTTTTTTTCAGTTCACAGTTTTGGAGGCTCCAAGTCCAGCAGGTATAGTGCGGGTAAAGGGGAAATCTGGTCACTGTATTGGCTCATGATGTTGTTGTGTGGTGGGTGTCTGCTGAGGAGTGTCTGCTAGGAGCAAGCAAGTGACTGCATCTCAAATCCATCCCACTAAAAGGAGGGGACAGATTGCTGTCCTCTGGTCCTCTTCAAAGGTGTTTCGCCAATGAGCGTTACCCTACAGCAGGCTCTACATTCTAAAGAGCCACAGCACATCCCATTACTATCACCTTTACCTAGTAATCTTTCTGTTGCACTCAGATTTTACCCAAACTGCTTTAGGATTGTGGCCCACAGTTAAGACTTGATAGGCAATATCTACAGTTTGTCAATAACTAAAATAGAGGATTGGAAATGACTGAATCTGGTTTCCCAACACTTTCCCATAAGTGAATAAATGAAAGCTTCTGCTAGACATTGCTCAAATAAATGCTTTATCCTGATTCTGCATCATCCTTTAGTTTCTTGTTGCATACAAAGCTAAAATGATTCAGGTCTTTTGCATGTTATGCTGGTCTCTTTCTTGAATAACAGAGTGCTTCACTAATTGAGAGTAATTTTTAGTTTATTTGCATGCGGTTGGTTAATGCTCAGCCTGTGCGATGCAGCAACTTTCCTGCAGTAGCTATTTCTGTGTCTGTTTGTTGCCACACATAATTGCACAATGCTGGAGCGACAGTTCATTATGTGCTCTTCAAAATACATGCAAATGCCTCCAGAAAAGAGTGCATCTGTGGTGGGAGGAATTTTGCTGCAGCCTCCCTGATGTTAGAAGAAAATAAGTGTAGCTTCTGATTAGATTCCTACCTGGGAGACTTGACTTTATTACCCCGGAGACTGTGCCTTTGATTGTTACCATAATCTACATCACACCACCTCTGTGTGTAGGACTTTGAGTGTTGTGTCTTCAGCGTTTCAGTGCACACTGTCACCCTTGCTGCATATGCATTATTCAAATATTGCCATGGAACCCAATAACTAGTTCTTAAAGAATTAAAAACCAAAGCGCTTGGAGTCTTATAAATAAAAAAAATCTTAAGACCATGCCTTATGTCTAGTAAAAACTCATAGGATGTGAGTGTGGAATATAACTGTTAGATTGTAAATAGTCCATCTTATTCCTAGTTGACAGATGCAGAAAGAGTGAAAGGTTGAATGCTGGAGACTTATGTAACAAAGACCTTGATTTTGAACTTCATTGAGTAACTTGGGGAACTCACTGGGTAGGGTATGAGGGGTGACGTTGAACAATAGAGGGCTGCTAATGTGTTAGTGCTCTGTGCACAATAGTGGGGACAGGACAGAATAGGGCTGAAGGGAGAAGGAGTGTGCGTGGGGTAACTGCTCATTTAGCTGGCTGTGGCTTTGATAGTGATGTACAGGGCATTCTGCACAGAGTTAGGGCTCCTTATTCGTTCAGTACCTCGGTAAGTCATGGGCCAGTAAGTCAGCACACATGCAGCATGGCCCCAGAGAAGCTGGATTCAATGACCTTATGAGATTAAAAAGAAATCATGCCACAACTGCACTGGTATTTAAAAGGTCAAGCCCAATTGTTTTATACTGCATATGGTTTTAAAATGAAGAGGATTCTGTTTGAATTTGTTACTATGACAGGCTTATTTTGCTTTATGCAATTCATGCGACTTTAGATAAACTTCCCAAATATTTATCTAACATAATCAAATAGAACTGGGCTATATTTAGCTGTTTTCAGTTGATGAATTAAAAATACTTTTCAGTTTGTCAAATAAGAGAAAACTTGAAAATTGAAAAAAGATTAAGTGTATGATAACTGTGATATATTTATTGGGTCTGATAATTTAATTCCTCATAATTGTTGTAAAACATGAGATAGGTTTTTAAAAATAGCCTTTCAAGTATTGAGAAATCAGTGTTTACTTAAAACATAACTTATACCATGTTCGGTGACAAGGCATTGTTGAGCTTGATTTAAGAGGATGAATTTAACAATATGCACTTTTTATTTCAAGAGAGGTAGGCATTTTTTTTAAAAATGTTTATAAATAACAGACTTTGCAAAGCTACTATTGTAGAAACCAAATTCCACTTAATTTTTTCAACTAAATGACTAGCATTAAATACAAACCAGACATGAATTTCTGTATTTAGCCACTGATCTAAACGAAGACAGGAGGCATCATAACACAGCGAAAACAAAACAGGAAAACAAGTGAAGAGGAAAACCTTCTACATCCTGAATCTTTATTTGTATCCTTTTTTGAAACTTTAAAAAGAACCCCCGAGCTTTTTGAAGTTAATGCTTTGGCTCACTTGACTGTTTAGGCAAGAGTCTTCGAGACGAACATTTGTGTTGAGAGTCAAAACCAAGCACACTATCGATATGTGGTACCTTATGTAAGCACTATGCCTCTGCAGGCCGTGTGCCGGGTGTCTGCTCTTGTCTCCTGGCATATGTCTCGCAACCTGCTTACACTTAGGTGGCGGTCCTAAGTTAACCGCCTTAGAGAAGTTCTGATTGCTATGGAGAGGAAACCCTGATAATCATGTACATGACAATTTTCTCAAAGGCTCCAAACTGGAGTTCCATATTGCAGTAGTTTATTTTCCTGTTGCTGTGATAAAAGTACTCTGACAAAAGCAGGTTAAGGGAGAGAGGTTTTATTGTGGCTCACAGTTCAAGGTACATTCCTTCCTGGTGATGAAGTTGAGGTGTCAGGGGATGGAGGCAGCTCGTCATAGCACATCCAAACCAGAAGCTGAGAGTGATCTAGGACTGCATGCTGTTTCTCAGCTCCCTTTCTCTCCTTAGTCAGGATTCCAGCTAGGGGATGGCACCACCCACAATAGCAGGCTTTTCCGCTGCAGTTAATGTGACCAACACAATACCACCAAGGCATGCCCACTAGCCCGTTTCCTGGATGATCCTAGGTTCTATTAAGCCTACCACTAATAATGGCCATCACATGCTAAGTGGCTTGAGAAGTTTTAAGAGACTGGTGCCAATGTTAGTGATATGCTCCCTCTTGGATGGGTTGATTTGACTTGTGTCCTGATGTGTTTCTCCTTAGCTTGCTCATCTAAACCACTCTGGAAGTAGAAAGCTAGCAGCTCTAAAAAAGATTTGTTCTGCACACGAGTCAATCTGTGATTGTACACAAAGGTTATCACAGGCTTTGCACATAGGCTCTTGTAAGAAAAGCCCTATTTTAATCAGGATTACCGGTCAGTGAGCTCACCAAATATGGGAAATAGCTGACCTTTTCTTTTTCTATGATAATATCTTTGACTAGAAGCTTTTTAAATACTATACAAAGATACTAAGGATAGTGTAATTAGCTTGTATTTTGATTAATGCCATTTGTTTTTTATGAAAAGTTTCATGTATACCTTTATTTAGTCTCTCTCCTTCTCTCTCTCTCTCTCTCTCTCTTTCTCTCTCTCTTTCTCCTTTCCTCCCTCCTTTCTGTATTTGTGTATGTATGTGAGCCTTATTTTAGTTTTTTGTTTCTTTTCTTTTCTTTAGTTTTTTTGAGGCAGGGTTTCTCCGTGTAGCCCTGGCTGCCTTGGAACTCTGTAGATCACGTTAATCTCAAACTCACAAAGATCCTCCTGCCTCTGCTTCCCTGAGTGCTGAGATTAGAGACATGCACCACTACTGCCTGGCATGTTTCATTTTTTAAAATGACTATTTGTCACTTTATCCTCATCTCTAAGTGAAAACAGCCACAACAATCATGTAAGATTTCAATGCATCTCATGTATTTGTCACTGTAAGGCAGGGACAACACATACTTACTGCTTCAGAAACCATCAAGATTAACTATATACAATACAGAGTTTTATATTTTATAAACTCAAAGCTATTTCCATATTTTTACACTTGTAAATAAATGGATTTGGGTAGAAAATACAGTATTGCACAGTTAGAAACTAATAATGTTGCATTTAAATTATTCTTTGCTTTGTAAGTATAATATATATTATGTCATATGATATTAAAATATAATTGACTTGTCAACATTTAAAATAATACTAGTTCAGTGAGGTTTGAATTGCAAGTATCTGTAGTAAGATAGAAACAAATAAATACTATTTTTTAATACAGTATGATTAAGCTTCAGATTTGTTCTTATATTCATAGTAGCAAAGTTAATTATGAAATAATTATCATCATCTATCTTTAATTCTTTTCTTAAATATATCTTTATCATGTGACTCATTCAGTATAATCTGCTGAGTCTGTGACAAAAAGTTTGCATTAGTTTCTCATTTTGTATTTAGGTTGAACAATCTCCTAGGCCATCAGGCACGTATCTAAACTTGGCTTCCCTGGAAACAGGGCATGCTCCGTGAAGTAGAGCTTTAAAGGCAGGGTAGGTGTTTTACTTAGAAAATAACCCGAGAAGTCAGAGGGAGGGCAAGAGTGAGCTGCAGAAAGGGCTACACAAGGATGTTCCATGTGCACACACACTCCCGCTCTACAGAGCAACCCTGCTCTTACCCAGAGGGCTTTGCGGAGGGCTTTTCTCTGAGAGTCTGCTCAGGGGAACAGAAGAAAAGTATTTAGCTCTTGGGTCCTAGTCTTCAGTAGTCCCAGTTGCGTCCCTCAAAAGCTTGATTTCTCTGCTTGCTTAGTCGAGGTGTGCCGAGTTCCGGTCTTCCCAAGGGCCAGTCTGTGATGCAGTGTGAAGTAAGCGTGCATGCCATGCCAGGTGAGCACTGCTAACAGAAGCTTCTTGTTTCATTTCCAGGATCATCCTCTAAGCGAGGGGGAGGAAGAGGTAAAGAAACGATGTATAAGGGGGATGTAAAGGGAATCCCCAGGGTAAGCTCCTAGAACTGACACAAGTTTATCAATACCTGATTGAGCTGCATGCATGAAGTTATAATGTAATGTACATGCAAACAATGTTGTTGCAGTTTTGCAAGCCCGTGTTGAGTCCTCCCTAGCAATAGGCAACTTCTTTTCTTTACCATTCTTCCTCCACTTTTACCTGTGTTGAGGCCTGTCTATAAACCTGGGAAATCATCGTCTAGTTTTACTTCAGTGTCTATTTCCAACAATTTTCCAAGTCTTAAAAACCTAGAGTATGAAAACTACTCAAACCTGTCCTTTCCAAGATACTTCTGTTAATAAGGCTCTAATAGTAGATGTTTATTTGGGATTTTTTTAATTTGTCTGTTATGGTTTTGGGTAATCTGCCATGTAAACCTTTTACAGTGTTTTAACAGTCCTTGAGGATTTAACCGTTAGTTTGGAAGTAAGAACTGTGGGAGATTTAAGTTAACAATGTAACTGCTAGAAGACAAAGTATCTTACTGAGGGTAGAATTCTACTTTCGGAAGTAAGAGCAGAAACACAATCCTTACCGTGGCACTTAAAGCCATAGAGGTACTCACTTCATAAGGATGCCCCACGCATCAGGGGTCCATAGCTTCACTATGTGCAAAGATTTCATCTTACGATTGGTTACCATACAAATGATAAGTGGTGGGAACAGAACAACATAAAAGTTATTTCTTGTAACTGTTACCTATTGACCAAAAGCTATAGATACTAAGAATGTGAAATATATTCTAGTGGGCCTGCAAGAAAATTAGATTATTTAATTATAACTTTAGCAAATTAAATACTTAAGCAGTGCCTACTGATTGCACGTCAGCAAATTACAGGAAAATATATGTGATATTCTTAAAATATTTCTATAATTGTTTTTGTGTATATCTGAGTGTACATATGTGGAGGAGAGTGCACTTATTCATGGAGGACATTAGAGGTTTTCAGACGCCTTAGAGTTGGAGTTTCATGCAGTTGTGAGCTGTCTGATAGGTTCTTGGAGCGGAATCTGAATCCTCTGCAAGAGCAGAAGGGTCTCTTTGCTGCTGAGTCATCTCTCCAGCCCATGTGTAACATTTATAACGATAATTCTGCAGGCGCTATTGGAAATTAAATAGCACTCATTTCCTAGACTTATTCTGGAAACTAAAGGAGTGAGTTAGTACATGTGAGCTCACGCTTTTGAATGATTTTTTTTTGGTTCAGAATTCACATTCAATAAATATGTATTATTGTATTATCATTGTTATAATTACATTTGTCTCTCTAACATTTTTTTAAGTTTTATTTCATTAGTGAAAAAGCATAGATAACTGTGGGGATTTTGAAATAATCTTTTCTTTCACTGTGTGTGTGTGTGCGTGTGTGTGCATGTGCATGCATGCATGTGTGTGCACACACATGCATGCATGTATAGAACTGAGTGTGCTTAGAACAATAATAATAGATTCCAACCCAGTATGACTATACGAATGACCACAGTATGAAGCAAAATTTTTATTTGCAGAACATAGAGATTCTGTTTTTCTTCAAAATGTTTTCTTTAATCAGAATATTGTACAGCAAAGTCATGATGAATTCTCTCTGTATTTTCTAACTTGTTGTGATAATTATTTCTTGATTGCATATAATGCTCTTAAAACAAACAGGTTAATTTTCAAGGAGCAGTGTTCACATTCTGCTTGCAATAAGGGAAGCAGAAAGTTTTTTTTCTAGGGCAGATGTTCCCTTGAAGAAGGTGAAGAACCCACTTGCCTTACTTGCCTCTTTGAATGGCACATCACAGTCTTTTCTATTGTATTTTAGGGGAGTATTTTTTTTTTTTACCACTGGCTAAAATTTTCAAAGACAGATGGATTTGTTACCCTGCTTGTCAGTCAGCATCACTTCTACAGCCTTTCTGTTGACACAAAGAACCTAGTACAATGGAAATGCCAATCAATACATATCTCTGGCCAAAAGGCTTCACTTGCAAATCAAATAAGAAAGAAGGCAGACTTTTGACTTGGAAACAAATGGTTTATGGCCGTCTCTATGTATTTTGTAAATGAACACCCTTGCCATCATAGTTCATGTAGGCAGGGACAAATTCTGAAGTGTGATTTAGCAGAAGTCATGCAAGACAGCCCAGAAGATAGTCAGAGGCTAAAGGGGGCTCTATGGAATGCACTTCAATGCTTATATATTGACTATTACCACCTCCTGTCTGTTCATTGAGCAAGCAAGTGCAAGCAAACAAATTTCTACTAGCTAAAAGAAAGGAAATTCTGCTTATCTCTTTATCTTTATATATAAGTTAAAAAAAGAAAACTTGCAAAAAAAAAAGAAACCAAATTGTTAGGGGACTTTACTGATAAAGACATCCATGTAACGAATCTCAGGAGTGAAATGAGTTTATGTAGTTTGACTGCACAGGGTAACTGTCATGTCTGTGTCTGTCCTATTACCTTAGCCAGGTTGCTTAGTGGTCCTCTATGTGAGCATTTTCTCACTTACTTTGTAGGACCTGGTACACCTTGGATACAAGACATCACAGTGGAACAATATGAAGAGAAACTTAGCATGAATAAATCCATATTCTGACAGTGATGTAACTTGAGACCAAAATAATGCAGGCTATTGGCATGTACAGAATCAAAAGGACTCGATCTCTTAAGTGGCTTGAATTCAACCACTGTCAGCCTGGAAACCCACGGAAGAATGAAGAAGCAAATATTAGCTTAGAATGGGCAATCTTAACACATAGCAGGACCTAGCAGTATGTCCAGAATGAATGTTTTAAAATAAAATTCCATTGCTGTCCACCCCCTCAGAAGCAGAAAAAAGACTGCAAGAGGAAATCACTCTGAATTTGATGAGGATTTGTTCTAAATTTGGGATAAGAGTTTTGAGGTTTATCCAAGTCATAAAAAAATCTGCTACTTTCATTATTTACTTTATCAGTATTTATTTTCAGGATATTTTAATTCATACTTCACAATTCTTACTTCTTATAAATTATCTATACTTTATTTCTGTGGTTTACAACTAAAAGAGCCCAACATACACCAGTTAATATTCTAATAATCTATCTATCTATCTATCTATCTATCTATCTATCTATCTATCTATCTATCATCTATCTATCTATCTATCATCTATCTATCTACCTATTTATCTGTCTGTCCTCATATCTTTCTCTTTCCTCTGCCTCACTGCCTCTATCTCTGTCTCTGTCTCCCTGTCTCTGTCTCTCTCTGTGTGTGTGTGTTTGTGTCCACGCATGTGGAGTCCAGAGATGAATGTTGGATGTCTTCCCCTAACCCTTTCCACTTTATATTTTTGACAGGGTCTTTCAGTGATTTGGATGAACTGGTTAACCAGAGAGACCTAGGAAATCCTGTCTTTACTCCCCATAATGTTAAGATTACATATTCAAACTGCCACATGTCAATTTTATTTAATTTATTCTTCTATTATTCATTACATCTCAACCACATTTTCTCACCTCTCCACTCCTCCAAGTCCCCCACCCAATGTCCACTTCTCCTCCACTTCCCTTCAGAAAAGATAGGCTTCCCAGGGATGTTAACCTAACAGGACCTAGCAAGTTACAATAAGAGTAGGCACAAACCCTCCTATCAAGGCTGGCGAGGCACCCTAAAAGAGGAAAAGGGTCTCAAGATCAGACAAAAGAGTCAGAGATACCACTGCTCTCATTGTTAGGAATCCCACAAGAACACCAAGTTACACAACTATAAGGTGTATTCAGAGAACCTAGCAAAGACCCATACAGACTTTGCGATTGCTGCTTCAGTCTCAATGAGCCCCCATGAGTCCCATGAGCTCTGCTTAGTTGATTCTGTAGGTTGTATTCTCCTGGTGTCCTCGACTCCTCTGGTTCCAAATTTCTTCCTCCCACTCTTCTGCTGAGTCCCCCCAAGCTCTGCCTAATAGTTGGGTGTGGATCTCTGCATGTTCTCTCTTCAGTTGTCAGAGGAAGCTTCTCTGATGATGACTGGGTTGGGCACCGATCTAAGAGTACAGCAGAATATCATTAGGAATCATTTCATTGACTTTGTTTGGCCAGTCATGTTTGGTTCTACCATAGGTCTCTGGGATACTTAGCATCCAGTTCTTGGCCATCCAGGCAGTCATGGGCTCCTTTTCATAACATGGACCTCAAATTAGACCAGTCATTGGTTGACCATTCCCACAAGCTCTGAGCCACATTTGCCCCAGCACATCTTGAAGACAGAGCAGTGTGAGTTGAAGGTCTCATGGCTGGGTTTGTGTCCTGGTTCCACTAATGGGAGTCTTGTCAGGTTACCGAAGATGGCCCCTCCAGGCTCTATACTCTCCATAACTGGGAGTCTACACTACGTTCACTCTTAGTGCAGTGGAAACTTCCACATCCGACTTTTTAATGTGGGTTCTGGGAAGCCACCTCAGTTCCTTGTGATGTCTTGTTCATGGACTCATCACCCCAGTACAGTTGGCTATTTTTAGTAAAAGACCCCATTTTACTGGATTGAATGCGATCACATGGACAAATTAAAATTGAGTTTGTTTGTCTAGGATCCACCAATACGACTTAAATTGGAATTACTCCCCTTGCGGTTGTAATTGGGTTTAGATGAGGTCTTCTGTATCATGGTTGGTCCTAATGTCAACATAATGGGCACCATTGTAAGAGAGTTTTAGATGCAGAGGTGCACACACAGAGGCCAGCATTGGAGGAAGAAACAAGTTATAACTGTAATGATATACTTTGAAGACTAGGAATGACAAGAGCTGGGCACATCCCTTAAAATGGGATGAGCGCATGTCGTAATATCTCTACTTCTCCCCAAAAGGCCCCTACCTACTGACACTTGACTTGTAGATTCTGCTCTCAACCCATGAGAGACTGAACTCTTGTTCTAAGTTACACGGTTGTGGTATTTTTCTTGGAACCCTATGGAAGTAATATAGAATTAGAAATTGCCACTCTGTGAGGGCGGCCTCTGCTTTCTTTCTCAATATGGACACATGTTGAGTAGTTCCAAATTTAAATTTAATTTACTCAGTGTGATTTTGAGTGCTGACATGTTCTGATGTGTTCTTTCTACTGTATTTTCTGGTAATCTCTGCCCTGGGAGTGTGAAGAGAAACCAATGATGGTTTTCATGGACTGCCACAGAAGTGAAAAGTAATTCACTCTTGTGTCAGAGGTTGAAAAGGAGCACGAACCTCACAAGCTTGGACTCTGACATTGGAGGGAAGAGACAGTCTGGAAACTGGCACACACCCTGTTCTCACCTCAGGGAATGCCCTCTGCTTCTCTCTTTATGCACAAAGTGTAGGTGTTGCTGTGTTAGTACCTGAGATCAACAAGCCAATGTTTTTTTTTTTTATCATCAGTTCATGTAACAAGAATAAACATAAGAATAGAATATGAAAATATATTTATTTAAATATTTTTGGTATATTTTATTAGCATATATGCACTGTATACAAGGTTTCTCAAAGTCATTTTTCTACAAACATATAACATACTTTGATCATATTGACCCCACCCTCTCTTGGTCTCCTATCAGTTTTGCTGATTTCCTTACCTTTCTTTTTATTTATTTATAATATTTTTAAAAAGAAAACATTTTTTTCATTATACATACCAATTTAAATTCCCATTCCCTCACCTCCTCCCATTCCCTCTCCTCCTTCCATTCCCTCCATATATCCTCCAGCCCCACCCCTATCCAATCCTCAGAGAGGGTAAGGCACATTGCTTTGGAAAAGGTCCAAGGCCCTCTTTACTGTATCTAGGCTGAGCAAGGCATCATCAAGAGATAATAAGTCCCAAAAAGCCATCACATGCAGTTGGGATAAATCCTGGTGCCACTGGCAGTGGCCCCTCAGTCTGCCCTAACCATGCAACTGTCAACCACAATCACAAGGACTAGTTTGGTCCTATGCTTGCTTCTTCCCAGTCTGGCTGAGTTGGTGAGCTCCCATTAACTCAGGTAGACTGTCTAAGTGGGTATACCCATATGGTCTCAACCTCTTTGCTCATATTCTCATTCCTCCCACTCTTCACCTGGACTTTGGGAGCTCAGTCCAGTGCTGTGATGTGGGTCTCTACCTCTGCCTCTATCAGTTGCTGGTGATATTTAAATCATTCATCAGTCTGACTACAGGGCAAGTCAAGATTGGGCCCCTCTCTATTGCTTAGGGTCTTAGCTGGGGTCATCCTCATGGATTCCTAGGAATTTCTCCAGAGACAGGATTCTTGTTAACCCTATAATGGCTCCCTCAATCAAGATATCTATTTCTTTGCTCTCATCTCTGTCCTTCCTCCTTCTCAACTATACCATTTCTTCAAATTCTTTTCACCCCTCCCCTTATCCTTCTACTCCCATGCTCCCAATTTTGTCAGGTGATCTTGTCTGTTTTGACTTTCCAGATGGCTTCATGTATGTTTTTTTGAGGGTTCACCTTACTACTTAGCTTCTCTAGGATGAACTATAGGCTCAATATCCTTTGTTTATAGCTAGTATCCACTTATGAGTGAGCACATACCATATTCATCTTTTTGAGTCTGGGTTATGAAGGGTCTGGGTTTGGGTCTGAAGATGGTGTTTTCAAATTCCATCCATTTCATGCAGAATTCTAGATGTCATCTTTTCCCATTCAGTAGGCTGCCTTTTTGTCTTATTGACTGTGCCCTTAGCTTTACAGAAGCTTCTCAGTTTCAGGAGGTCCCATGCTCCTGTAAGGGATCACCATTCCTTACCCGTCTTAACTAACCCCTTTCTACTTTCATGCCATACTTTCCTTTTCTTTTTTCTTTTTTGACTTTTTTTTCTTGACTAATTTGAGCATTTTGTTTTTTTTTGAAAGTAATTTTATTAAATTATAAAAGTTTCCATTTCCGCCCCTCCTCCCAACACCCTCCCACTGCCCCCACTCCCTCTCCTCCTCCCTCTCCATCCCTAAGAGCAGTCAGGGTTTCCTGCCCTGTGGGAAGTTCAAGTTCCTCCCCCCACTCCCTCCAGGTCCAGGAAGGTGAGTGTCCAGACAGACTGGATCCCCAAAATCCAGTATATGCAGAGGAAACAAGTCCCAGTGTCATTGTCAATGGCTTTTCAGAAAGACTCCGGGCCAGCCACATTCAGAGAATATGGTTGGATCGCGTCCTCGTTCAGTCCCAGTCCAACTGGCCTTGGTGAACTCTCATTAGATCAGTCCCCTTGTATCAGTGGGCAATCGCACCCCTCGCAGTCCTGATTTTCTTTTTCATTTTCTTCCTCCTTCTGCTCCTCATTGGGACCTTGGGGGGCTCAGTCCGGTGCTTCAATGTGGGTCTCCGGCTGTATCGCCATCCATCGTCGGATGAAGGTTCCCTCTGGTCTTGCCTTCTTTGCTCACGTTCTCTTTCCTTCTGCTTCTCGTTTGGACCTAGGGAGTTAAGTCCAGTGTTCCAATGTGGGTCTCTGTCTCTATCTCCATCCATTGCCAGATGAAGGTTCTATGGTGATAAGCAAAATATTCATCAGTATAGTTATGGGCCAAGGCCATTTCAGGCACCCTCTCTTCTGTCCAGAGAACAATCTGGGGATCTCCTTGGACCTGGGATCCCATTTATAATCAAGTCTCCTGTAAACCCTAAAATGACTCCCTTAGTTGAAATAAAATCTTCCCTGCTCCCATATCCATCCATCCTCCCTCCCCCTCATCCCAGTCCACCGAGCTTTCCCCATTCCTCCCCTACTCCCTTCTCTCTAACCCTCTCCCCTTCCAAAAAGTCTCCCACCACCACCATGCACCCGAAGTTACCTGGGACTCTTGTCTATTTCCAGTCTCTAGGAGGATAGCTACATGATTTTCATCAGTTTCACCTTCTTATTTAGCTTCTCTAGGATCACGAATAATAGTTCTGACTGTCCTGGAACTCGCTTTGTATACCAGATTGGCCTCGAACTCACTGAGATCTGCCTGCTTCTGCCTCCTAAGTACTAGGATTAAAGGCGTGCACCCCCACCACCTGACCTCATGCCTATATTTCCATGTCCCAGTGGCTTTCACTGTGGTTACTAGCAGGAACATGGGTGAGAGGGCCATTTACAGAAGCATGGCACTTTTCCAATGGTGACAGCCCCTAAACAAACAGCTCTTCTCCCTCTAGTAACCATGAACTACAAATAACTCATCAGGGAGCTGGGAGGCCTCCTGGGCTCCTCTGCACTCCTTGGCAGAATGCTGGTAGGACCATTCTTTTACAGATCTTGTGTGAACTGCACACATTTGGAGATTGAGTGTCATCCTACAATCAGCCAAGAGGCAAGCATTCTATACCATGTGCCTCTTCCTCTGCTTCTAAACGGCTTTCCACTCCTTCTTGATCTGTTCCCTGAGGGGTGTGTGTGTGTGTGTGTGTGTGTGTGTGTGTGTGTGTGTGTGTGCAGGACATATATTTCTTTTATGATTGAGCATCCAACTTTTCTTTTTATAAATTTAGCTTTGGAAATGATATGTTCTGAAAAAGGACATTGACTATAACCTTAGCACAAATAATTCTTTTCCACTGTTATACCTATACCCAGAACACATCTATAGTGTATATAGAAACTTTACATTTGGGGCCACAGTTCACAACATGGCTTTTCTTCTTGCATTGTATCTTCAGAGAATAGAAACTTTCTAGTAGTTTGACAATTTAATTTTGTTGAAGGTGTACATATTTTTTCCCATAAGTACAAGCCATTTTATTTTTCTGTTTATAATAAATAATCCATTAAAAGAATGATACCACCTTTCTCTGCCCACTACATGAAAGCCTTCAACGTTTATACTCCTACATATTTTAGTTCATGAAAGATGAAACAATACTGCTTTGTCTTCTTTTAGTAAATAGGACAGTCAAAGTTCTTATCCAGCACCATTACACAATGACGTCCTTTCCATTGAATGACTAAATGGATATATACTTTGTTTATTTCCCCTCTGTCCTTAAAAATATTTTTCACCCATCAATCTTCGGTCTGAGAAAAGTCACATGGGATACTGCCATCCCAAGACTCAGGGCCCAGACTTCACTGATTTCATCAATTCCGCCATCACCATTTCAGTCTAGAATGTCACTCTTTGTCACTTGGCATTCATCTTCAGATTCCTCTAATAATTGTGAGTCACAGTCCTTCGTCAATTTTCTTGTTTTTGACAGAAGGGGATGAAAATAAGATTTCTGCATTCTTGACTATGTTCAGAAGAAACTAAAAGCATTCTGAAAAAAAAAAACACAGTCTCCTTTGATATATATTTTTCTGAGTTAACGATATAATGCTTTGGCTAACTCAGAATGAAAACAGAGCGTGGCTCAATAATGATGATTTATTTTACAGCTGAATCATCTTTTTAGGAGATTCTATCATTTTTCTGTTTTCTTATTACTCATTCACTCCTAGCATTACTGAAAATAATCAGTGGCAAAGCATTCTTTTTCAGACTGCTGAAATAGCAAATTGTTTCAAGATAAAATTACTTTAGATTCACCTTGCAATTAGGTGATGCAGCGTGTTTTGTTACATTTAAAAGTATAAATAAAGTTTATCTTTGTTCTTTGTAAGAATATTAACAATTAATAACTGTGGGGTCCCTCTGTAGACCCCGCTGAACAATTGAGCCAGCTGCCTGCGACTGGCCCTGGCTGAGGAGGGGAAGTAGCTGCTCACTACCTAGCCCAATCAGATGCAGCAGGGAGTTCAGTCAAGTAGAAACTCGAACTCGTTTATTTCCTTACAGCATGCAACTTAGAAAGCAAAACCCCACAAATCCCAGAAGAAGTGGAAGGGGAATTAGCGAATTATATCAACCATCATGTCTGCATGAGCTGCGGTTCCTATAGCCCCTAATGGGGATCAGGCGGGCACCAGGCATTTCATGTCATCTTACCCCATCTTTAACTCCAATCATCCTTTTTGTAAATAAGTCAGATCTCCTCCCCACTTGCTCTGCTTCAGCGCCATCTCGGCTGGGAATATTTTTCACGGGCTTTGTAGCAATGTCACTGTTTTTGAATTTTGCGCCTTTTTCTAACTGTTATGCTATGGGTGCCAACTTTGGCCACTCCCGCCTCCTACATTCTCAATTCAGCCCACAAATAACATGGAACCTGAAAAGCGATCTTTAAAAATAGAGAACTTGTCAATAAAGAAATCCAGAAACTAGAATTGAGTCTGTTAAGTGTTGCTTATATATCTATCTGTGTGGACAAAGTGTGTCACAAGACTCAATTCCTGCGGTGGTAGGGTAAGGGTTACCATGTATTTTCATCAAAATTATGGATTTATTCCATTTAAAAAGCTGCCCATGGTATGTTCTTATCCCACAATGTGCTTCTCCACAGGTATGCTGATCACGATGAGATCCCTGCCTGAGGATTTATCCTCTGCTTCTCTATAAACTCTGTCAGAGCAGCCAGTCTAGCATCATGGATTCCTGCTACTTGACTAACTGTTCATTATAGACCCAGTTCATAGAGGTTCTCCAAAAAGTGCAATCCTTACATAAAAGGAAGAACATCAGAGGCCACCTTGCTCACCCACATGAACACGAGTTCAGAAGATCTCTGCATGCCTGTCTTCTTCAAGAAACACAGCTTCGTTTCAGTGTTTCTCAAGATGACCTTTCATTTTAGAGAACTCAGGCTGTTATCAAGTCAGGTGGTACATCCCTGGTGTTCTGGAGATAAACTCCTGGGTTAACTCCTGGGGCTGCCCGTTCTAGTGAAACTTTGGAGAAATTATCCACTGTAGCTTCTCTAGGGCTCAGGCTAGACAAGTTTAAATTCTGGAAAAAATATTAGTGCCTTCTTATGAATGTACTGTTAAGTGATGTTATATACCATGAATCTCAGTATCTGACACAGAGTAGACCTCATTAGGAATTTGCTAATTTTTAAGCCATCAGGATGATTATTAACATATTGACCTGAAATCTCACTACCTAGTACTTCTAATCACTGATTCCCATTCTCCTTTTGAGTCTCCACAAGCCAATGTCTCCTATACAATAAGTGTCAAAGTCTAAGAAGTT
Organism: Myodes glareolus; assembly: GCF_982192425.1. Classification (NCBI taxonomy): domain Eukaryota; kingdom Metazoa; phylum Chordata; class Mammalia; order Rodentia; family Cricetidae; genus Myodes; species Myodes glareolus. The sequence continues at coordinate 41,298,662 of NC_142045.1, read as the reverse complement.
GGATGATATTTCTTCTTCTTAAACTGAGTGTTTTCACTGTTTCTGTATTATTCATGATATTATTTCTTCTCTTTATTTCTTTTTCTCATCTGAATGTGACTCATTTGTCTTTGCAAACCCATGATCTAACAATGTACTGAGTACTCAGGAATGGTATGACCAGGCTAGCATGACAGGGCATGATCTCAACATTTCTTGTTCTTGACGAAAAGTCAGGGATTTCTTTACTTGAATTGGAGGACAGAACCTAGTGTCTAATTTAGTGAAGTCTTAGCTATGTAAACCCTTGAATTTTCATGCATACTCTTTAAAACAAATTTCACATTCTAAAGAGCTATGGTTATTTTTGTCAGCAGGTTGCAGTTATGAAAATGCTAAACATAAATAATCATTGGAAAATATAGTGAGTGATCACTTTACCATAATTAGGGTGGTATTTTTAAAATGACAGAAACAACAAACGATGTGGAAAAAGGGGGAATTTGTATGTTGTTAGTAGGTATATAGTTTAGTAGAGCTGTTATAGAAAACAGTATGAAGGCTCCTCAAAAATCAACTGACCAAACAAACAAAAAACTGAAAATAGGTCTGCCATGTTATCTAGACACTTCATTATTGAATCCATCTGCACAGCAAATAAAATCAGTATGTCAATTATCTTCACTTATATATCTTGGTGCACCAGTCATAATATCGGGGACAAAGAATCAATTTGTCTACCAAAGAATAAAATTATATATGTGCATACATATGCACAATATATACACTGCATAGTACTGTCCAATTATAAAAAAATTAAATCTTGTCACTGTGACAGCATGAATGGACCTGGAAGACTTCATATTAAGTGAAGTAAACTAAGAAAATAAGGACAAGTACCATTTGATTTTAGTCATATATGGGATCTGAAAAACTTGATCTCATTGAATTTGAAAGAATAATGTTAGTTTGCAGAGGCCTGGAAGAACTGAGTTGTGTTTAGGGATTGATCACTGGGTGTAATGCTCTAGCTAAATAGGAGGAAGAGTTATGTTTTGTTACTTACACTTAAGCTTCTTAAACCATGAGTCACAGGTAACTGAATGAGAAAAAATTCATGGCAACAGTTTCACAACATAAAGACTAAAAATTAATCCAAATTGAAATGCATATGGAGTCTGTGATGTTTCTGGCAGTATTCACATATTTTGTATTCTAAAGCTTCACATCAGCTTTGGTTCTGAACCTCAGGCATGTGCACATGCACTGTGCACACCCTTATGCCTCTCAGTGACAGTGCATGCTGCCCAAACACCTTGTTTCAGATTCAAGACTGTTGCAAGTTTTCAATTCCAGGGCTTTTGCCTTACAGTTGAAACTTTTTGCTCTTACATAAACGTAACAGTTTAATTATCGAAAGACTTTTTATGTTCATACAAATGACAGTTTTAATAGCAAGAAAGAGAGAGAAAAAGAAAGGAGAGTAAAATGCTTATTTTTGAATTTTGGGACCCAGTGAGAGCAAGCAACCGTTTGGAAATTGTTCTATTCAATTAATGATTAATGATCAAAGAGAGATTAAGAATGAAAATAGAGGATTCTGTGCTGGGTCTTTTGTCTTTCTCATTATTTGCAGCTGGTTTTCTCAGACTTCATCTTCTAAGTCTCAAATTTGAAGTTTCAGCTTCTAAGCTGCCGGACTGACTCAAACTGGACTAAGGACCTTAGTTAGCATTTTAGTATCAAATTAGTTTGTTTATCTTTAGATATCATTGTGTTAGACAAATGAGTTCGTTCATCTTTTTAATATATAAGTACTCTGTCACCTATTGTAATGATAAGATTATATATATATGTTATAGAATTGTTTTAAATAAATTTATTTATTATTTATTATCAACAATGTTTGATTTATATACCAATCTTATAAACTGTAGGAGGAGAAGGGTACGTTTGTTCATCCTGGCTGCTCTTCTCCTACAAATTGGTGACCCACATTTGGTGCCAATTTGTAGTAGGAGATAGTTGTTTGTCCCGGCCACCCGGCTAGCTTAGCTCCAAAATAATCAGAAAGAAACTGTATTAATTAAATCATTGCTTGGCTCATTAGCTCTAACTTCATATTGGCTAACTCTCACATTACTTTAACCCATTTCTATTAATCTGTACATCACCACAAGGTCATGACCTCCCAGCAGAGTTTCAGCATGTCTATCTCTGGTGGCAGATCCATGGTGTTTCCTTGACTCTGCCTTCTTCCTTCCAGCATTCAGTTCTACCTTCACAGCCTACCTAAGTTCTGCCCTGCTATAGGTACAAAGCAATTTCTTTATTCATCAACCATTCAAAGCAACACATAGGCAGAAGGACCTCTCATATCAATAAACCTCCATACACGAGGTCTAAAATTTTGGGGTTGAAAAAAGTGGTAATCTGTGAAAAGTTTCAGAAACCCCACTCTATTAAACAACAAGATTAAATGCAGTTAAATGAAAATAAAATTTATGTCCTGGTAATGCTGAAGCATTCATGAGCAGCCTATATATTGTGGGTCTGTTGAACTTGTCCCTATTGGGATTCATGGTCTAAATTGATGAGGATGACTGACCAAGTCTCTTCCATCTATACAGTTACATATACAGAATTATATAATATATAATATGTAAAATATACAAGGTTGTATACAAAATATACAGTTAATGGTAAAGCAGTGTGTTCACTAAACAGCTGTAGAAGAAGTGTTTATATGTATTCAACATTAGGAAATGATACAAGGTCAGACATACTAACACATTTATCAAACAATATATGCAAATATCAGAACTTCACATTATGCTCCCAGATATGTACAATTGTCTTAATACTAATAGTTTGAATAAATAAAATATTAATAATTTTTTTTAAAGATAATACATATAATAGCACTTTATAAAGTATTGTGTAGATTTAATGCTCAAGCCATTTTTAAAAATTTGAATCACCTTTTAACATATCTAAAAAGCAACTATTGAATAGAAATGACCATATTTCCGTGCTAAAAATGAAGAAAGTGGAATTAAAATAGTCAAAAAGTTCACAAGTTGGTGTGGTGTGGGAGAATTGTCTGTATTCTGTCAATCATGTTTTAAATAAATGCTGATTGGCCAGGCAGGAGGTGTAGGTGGGAAAACCAGACAGGAAGTGGAAATGATGCAAGGAGAGCAGGAGAATTCTGGGGAGGAGGAAGTTGATTCCTCCCACTCCTGCCCAGACCACCGAAGCAGCAGGATGTGATCTGCCCCACTGAAAAAGGTACTGAGCCACATGGCTAAAATAGATCAGAATAATGGGTTAGTATAAGTTACAAGAACTAATAAGAAACTTGAGCTAATGGTCTAATCAGCTTTATAAGTTACAGAGTCTTTTGTGTGATTTTCTTTTGGGGCTAAACAGCTGTGGGGTACTGGGCGGGACAGAAACCCCAACAAGCAGGCCTCCTTTATGTTACATGGGCGCTGCTAAGCAGGTAGCAGAGGAGTGGTACTGGGTGATTGAGCTCACGTTCTTATCTGGTGACCAGCTTGTGTCTCTGCAATGTGACTGTAGTCCATAGGTCAGGTCTGACTTTATCTGAATGACTCCTGCTTCTGCCTTCCACTGCAGGGTAAGAGTGCTGGAACTGCAGTGGAGAGCCTCCACGTCAGGCTTTTTACATGAGTTCCCAGGCGCCCTGGCCAATATGCTAATTCCTAGTTCAAGTTTCTCATCTGCTTATAATAAATTTTATTTTTGTAAAACATAGTTAAATATGTTCTAGAATCTGCATGCACTCTGTCGTAGGATTTCTTTGAGCTTCGAGAATGGCAACCTGTCTGAATTGGGAAACAATGCAAAATAAATCAAGCCTGCTCTTGCTGAGCCCAAACCCACTTCTTAGAATCTCATGCTATATTTTGTCAACTCTCTAAAGCATTTTTAGTGGTAACTAAGAATTGTTTCTCCTGCTCCTGTCACCCTCATAGGTCTGTAATGTGCAGATCCATTTCCTGACAATCCCAGAGCAGCAGCTGGTGCCCTGCAGTGCCTGGTTGTTCAGTTTTCTAAGGGTTTCATGTGACTCACGCCCCCAAATCAAGAAATCATCCAGGCCAGAAGCCGCAGGCTTGTTTAGATCTATGACTCAAATTCTTTTTGATGGTACTCTTTTGAAATGATTTCCACTCTGAGCTTATTCTCTCTGCGAGAGAAATCAGAAGTATAATATATAGTGAACATTTATATAACTAAAAGTTGAGTACTTCATTTGTGTCAGGGATTATCTTTTTAACAGCCAATAAGACTCCCTTTCTGATTTCCAAGAGCTCTCAACAGGTGAAAGTTGGGTCTAATTTCTTTCTGTTGTCTTACATTGGTTTACAAATTTTAGGGTAGCACATAGTTGTTGTTGTTGTTGTTGTTGTTGTCTGTTATTCATCGGGTCATCACCTATTTGATATTATTTCCTTTTAAAAATGATTATTCTGATTTTCAGGTCATAGGTTAAACTATATTCTTATTTTATATTTTACCAGCAGGATTTTCCTTAAATCCAAACCCATTTAATTAACATCTGTACTTATGTTTTATTGCTGTGGTAACCAAATACCATAAATGCTGTGACCTACAGTGACACTTGATATTGTCAGTCTCATCTGTGACTGAGAAGCCCAACTTGGGCCACTGTGTCTTGGAGGTGAAGACTTGCCTTCCACTCCTTCTCTAGGATGCCAACGCTTTGATGGCATCTTTAGCACAATTGCAGCTTGTTGAGTGTTCCTCACCCAGTGCCGTGAGATTTCCTTCTGCAGTCACACTTGGCACTGACCCCAGCAGAAGGGTTTCTGCTTAAAGACCGAAGTGAGTTAGGGCTACAGACGTGTGCTTCTAATCCTAGTTTCTAGGGAACTCAAGGCAGGAGCACATGGACAACAGAACAACTTCAAGGCTAGCCTGTATAACACAGTGGACCTTGATTCAAAATAAAACAAAGGAAGGGGAGATGACTCAGTAGACAAAATGTTCACTATGGAATGTAAGCACCTCAGTTGAATGCCCACAACTATGTGAAAAGGTAAGCATGGTGGGTTTCACTTATTATCCTACCGCTGGGAAACAGAAAAGAAGATTCTCTGTCCATCCTGCCTAATCATATGATGTGTCCCAGAGAGACATCCCAGAGGTCCCAGAGAGATTCAGTCTGAAGGCTAACATTAGGGTTCCTAAGGAATGATACTCAGTGTTGCCCCTTGGCCTTCACACACACACACACACACACACACACACACGCACACGCACACACACACACGCACACACACACATATGAGACACACACATTCACACAGAGCTACAGAAACATGTAAACCCCATGTTTACATGTGAACATGTATCACACAAGTGTAATAAATAAATAAATAAAAGATTTAAACTCTCTGGGGTTGTAGCCTAGAGGTAGAACACTTGCCCAACATTCACAAAACCACGAGTTCAAACCTCAGTAGAACAAACTTTAAAAAAAGGTTTTTTTTTTTAGATTCTCAGTTCATACTGTGTACCTTACTTATTTATAGTTCCACTTACAGACTTCTCAGAGATTCACGCGATATTGCCTTGAGAAACTAATTCTCATTGCTTCCCCCTTAAGCTAATTGGGAAAATCAATGGCACAAATATACACGTTTCTGAGAAGATCTGTGGAGTGGTAATGTATTCAGGGGTAAGACATGCATGTGTTTGGTGTAGAGATATTGTTTGGATTTTTCTTTGTGTATGTGATGAAAGCTTGCGAATAGACATCAGGCCATATTGTCAGCTTCCCGACAGTTTCATACTGGCCTCAATTAATCTTCTCTTATTGAAAAGTTATGAACAAATTTCTTTGTATAGAATGAAAATTTGTTTACTCTTTATCTGCATATGCCATTAAATTCAGTTTCTGTGCACGCATGTGTACACGCACGCACACAGGACAGAGAGAGAGAGAGAGAGAGAGAGAGAGAGAGAGAGAGAGATCATTAAATCCCACATCTCAAAGAAATTTTTCCCTGGAGTCCTTTCCTTTTTAACACGTCCCTCCAATCACATTTTCTATAGCACCTTGTCATATACCTTAAATTAGCCAGTATCTTTTTATATATTCACATCACAGTTTTGCAAGGAAGATAAAGGAAATTGCTCTCAAGTGATGGAAGTTTTTTTTTTTTTCACTTGCTGTGTTTCAGCTCAAAACATAACTTTTCCTTCACAAAAACTAGTTTTATAAACATTTGCGAACAGGCTGCATAAAGGAAGTTGCTGACACAACTTAACTGCATCTATAATCGTGCAAATGATCTGACTGCATGGGGAGCGCCAGGAAGGGGAAAGCAGACATTGCTTTTTCAACTTAAGTCTCCATATAAAATGAAGAGACTAGCGACATTTAGATAACTACATAATTGGAATTGTTTGGGATATTTCTACCCTGTAGACACTTGGCCAGTGTTCCTAATAGAGACCTGTGTCTGTGTCAGGGAAGCTGTTCAGATTCAGCATCTCTAACGATCTGAGAAGAGACAGAGCGTGCTGTGTCCTTGGAGACATGTGCACCTTCCAGCTCTTGTCTGTACTCCCAGGCACAGAATCATGCCAATCTCTCTTTCTCTTCCCTTTCTTTCTGTAGGACTGAGGGTTAAACTCAGGACTCTGTACATAGTAAGTACTTCACCACTGAGAAATACCCATAGCCTCCAGTTGTTTCACTGTGGTTCCAGGGTTCATTATGTGTGTGCATATTTTATAACGTGAATATGTCCATTATATAATATACATATGTGCACACTGTTCATATCTCATATATATTTAAGATTCTAGGCTCTTGACAGATCTTTTTATGAACAAAAATATACAATCACGAGCAATTTATGTAGCTCTAAATAGTCACCTCTGTTTTTGCAAAATCTTAATTAAGATCATTGTCTGTGTGGCTTTTTAATTAGTAATTTTCCACAGCACAATATTATTTACTATCATCAAAATCCCTATCAAATCTAGAATTTTGTTCTGTCTCTATCTGTCTGTCTGTCTGTCTATCTACCTTCATCATCTTCTATTTTCTATAATCTGCTTACTACATATTGATCATCTATATATAATCTATCTAGTCTCTCTCTCAGTCACCAGTCAGTTCTCCATCTGTCATACCCTTGCATCTACTATCTGTTTATCATCTATATATCATATATCTTGAACAGAAATGAATTACATATCTATATCTATCTATCTATTCATCATATGTCTTATATTTCTATTATTTTGTCTAAATCTACCTTTCAGTCATATATACACACACATGTATATATTATCTATGTATTATCTATATTTTGTCTATCCAATCTATCATCTCTCTCAACCATCAACTAATATTCTACCAAACATCATCCTATCTATCTACCCACCCATCCATCTATGCATGCATACACTATCCTCGCAACTTTCTGTCTCTCTCTACCATCTATCACTGCTGTGTTTTGTTGGATCAGTTGTCCTGAGATTAGATAGAATACCTACCTAACACTATTAATATATGGTTCTTTTATGTGACTGATTTTTAACAAGCCATTTACACCACGTTAGCCCCATTTTCAGATTCTCAAAGTAACACGACGTTAGAAAACTGTTTATAACTCAACTTCTAGGATCAATACGCTGACTTTGTAAGACACAGCATGTACAATAACACTAGTTTACTGAGACCTGTATTGTGTGCCAGGCACCTGACTAGGTATTGACACCTACAATAGCCTTCAGTTTTTACTATGGGTATGAGGTGAAGGCTATGTTGTTCTGTTCAAATGTAAGTAATCAAGGCACAGCATAACTTAGGAACCTGCCTTGGGAACACAGTGTGCTACTGGTGTGGATGGACTCTGATCTCAGGAATCTGTAGAGATTAATTGCTTAACAATCTTCTCCAATCCATTCATTTTTTTTTATTTTACGTTATATTTTTGTTGATAGTAACTCATTCTGTTTGAGCTACTATTTCAGAAATCTTGAAGTAGGCCATGCTACTTTTGCACCAGATGCATTTTCTTCTACCTCAAGTTTCTCCATGCTCCATGCTTGTCTTCGACTACAACTTCCTACTATGTTTTTCCCACGGTATCAATTCTGTAGAGGGGAGGGATGACCACTTTGAAACTTTCCCATGTGTTGGGGATGGATCTACTTCCATGAGGACTCACCATTTTGAAGTTCTTCCATGCACAGATGACATATTTACTTCCTACAGAGCTCACCAACCAGATGATTTCCCATGTGTAAAAAGGTATATTTACTTCCTGCTCGAGATTCTGACATGTGCCATCCTGGAACCTTGCTTAGTGACAACTCCTTCAATCACGATGTTATTATAGAAATCTTGCAAAATCTGTTTGACTTAACCATTTTTATTTTTCCAAATTTGTAGCCAGGTACTCCTTGGGAGACGATTTTGAAATATTTGAACAAGCTGCCTTGAGATCATGCTTAAACAATTTATTTCAGTGTAATTATAGTTTCTGCACTTTTTCCTTTCCTGTGCTCTTTATTTTTCCAGATGTTTCAGACTTGGTGAGAAAGGACAGGTTGTTCTTTTTTGCCATTAGGAAGAATACTCACAAAAAGGTATTTGTTATACTATATTTAGACAAATGCATTTATATACTCAAAAATCAAACCTACTTTGGGACAGCTATGTGTGAAGTAATAGAGCCGTTGTTTAAACCAGGAAGGGGAAAGCTCTTGACCCACAGAGAAAATAAAAGTTGAAGTGCTCCATTAGCACTGCTTGTCCAGCTTTTGTTTTGGCAATCTTCCCACTCCTCACATTGTCTGCTTCATTGTCAAGCACTCAGCTTTGCAGAAATATCCTCAAAGCAGAGATTGTGTGTACCTGGAAGTGACCATTCTCAAGCACAAGAACCAGGGTACCTTGGGGGACTTATTAAATGTTTATTAAAGAATGAGTGGATTTCCCTCATTTCAGTTAGTCACATCTAGTTTGCCACTAAGCCACAGATATCACACCACGAGTGAGAAATCTCTCCATCAATGTGAATTTGCGGAAGTAAAACAAAGGAATTGAGAAGGATGGTTGCATTGGAAAAAATATAAAGCAAACAACACATAAAAGTGATTTAATAATATAATCAAAGTGCTAACAGATTTAGATGAAAACGAAAAACAACAGCCACACAGAGTGTAATTTTCTAAGATATTAGAAAATTATGACTTGATTTTAATATGCCAAAGAGCACTAAGGTTTACACAAAGGACGTCTGAGTTCCTCTAGTAGTTAGAGAAAAGTCGATTTCTGAATACCTGTCGAGTCTTTGAGATGTATAGCTAAGCAATCAATACCAATTAACTCTGAAGTTATGGTTCCAGTGAGCCTTCATATTGGAATAAATGACATTTCAGTAGGTAGAAAGTATGGACTTTTGCTAACATATGTACAACTTGGAATCTCTATGTATTTGACATAGTTTAATCAAATTAAACCAGGACCAAGTTTCATTTAGTTAATGTATATTAGCTCTATACTGTAGTATAGTGAAAAGAAGGAACAGTTAAGGCAAGATGTAGATTTTTAAAAAATTTTTCTTGCAAATTTTTAATTAAATGTATAGCTAGATATCTGGTAATAAATATCCAGAATGGTTAGTTGTTGTTTTGAAATAATTAATAGCTCAATGATGATTGAGAAAACAAGTAAATGTTTTGATGATTAGATAACAACTTCATGGCATTTTTGGAGCTATAGACTCAACCCATGGCTTACAACTTTATTTAGTGAAATTATGTGCCCCAGAATGAGCAGTGGTTTTTTTTTTTTTTTTGAAGGCAAGATGGCCTTTATTTCTGGATCTCTACAGAGAGAACCTCTGTAAATGCTCTGACTTTGGAAACTTTTTATCTCTGATATGACTCTCAAACTGTTTCACATGATGGATTTCTGGGTTTGTCATGCACAGCTACTGAAGTCTATGCACGTCTTCCCAAACCTGAAAACGTCTGAAATCAGGACCGCTGCTGACTGCATGCATTTCTGACAAGGGATATACAGTACAGTGTCCGGCTGATAAAAAAGGTTAAGGAGGACGAAGGCAGGACCCCGATGTAGTTCCTATTGACAAACTGCTTCAATCACGTTTACCTTTTGTCAGACAGGGTTACCCTGGCTCTCCCGTTGCTGATGCTAACTGGATGAGGTTCTGACAGTGACTTTTGCGCTCCTTCTGTTGTCACTGAGAATCCCTCATGTCATTTCCAAGTGAAGTCCACCAGAATTTAAGACTTCTAAGTCTGGAAGAGTTCAGAGATGCCATTGATCACTGACCACTGATTCTTAGTTATATCTGTGGAAATATATTTGAAGGATTCTTGCCAAGTCACCTGACACGTGTGACTGTTCTTAATCAATATAGGAGTAAATTCCAGTTCAGAGATTACAGCTTCAAACTGACTCCCCTTCACACATGTACATTCTCAGTAGCACGGCGGCTGCAGCTAGTGTAATAATGCCAACACCTGAGCTGTCTCTCAGATGACTGTCTTTAGTAGACACCCTGATCTAAGTTTCTAGTCAAGGGTCACATAGATTGCCATTCACTTCTTTCCAGGAACACTCATTCTCTATGAAGTGTGCTAAGGGGACTCCTGCCACTACAAATTTCAGGAGGGATGGCCAAGGAAGAGAACTTTGAAACAGAACACAATAAGAACTGGTTCTTGTGTCTCAATACCACTGCGTTAGATTTCTTCTCTGTCCCATCCTGCAAGGTTCAAAATCTCAAATCCACCTTCTTGAGATACTCTGGCCAGTGGTCTTGGTGTTAATGCTCCACCAACAGCATAACATTTTTAGCAGATTGTGAGGTTAGGTTGCTGCTTTGGATTCAAGGATAATGTACTTGTTAGCAATCCTTGGAACTTTCTGTAGTAGTAGAAAAGATGGGTGATTCTGAACTCCTATGGTATGGTTAGAAAAATACCGCTTAGCATTTTCTGTTCAGATTCACAGGAGATATTGGGTAGATGTTGAACTGGCTGCATAGCATCTCTACAGTGTAGAACAGGTATAGGCTCATGAGTTCTGGCCCGGAAGTACTAACAGGTCTGACTTCATTTTTTTTTCTGCTTACATCTTCTCAAACAATATGTTTTATTAAGCTTCCCATGTCAGATAAGTATTTCAAATGCCTTAGGAATATGGTGATTTGTATTTTTAATATTTATTTATTTCATGTGTGTAAACATTTTGCCTGCATGTAAGTATGTGTACGCCAATACACATGGATTGAGAAGAGAGGGTTGAATTCCCTATAACTGTATCTACAGATTATTGTGAGCTCCCATGAATGTGCCGGGAACGGACTCCACGTCCCCGGCAAGGGCAGCACATACTCTGAAACGCTGGGCCATCTCTCCAGTCTTAAATTTGTTTTCTTGATCAACAGAACAAGATTTTAGCTTTGAATTCATTAGATAAAAATAACATTAGACACCAGTGTATAGAGAGATGAGCAAAGAAGTAAGTATAAGCACAGCAAATGTGTGTTTATTTCTAAGACTGTACCTTCACATTCTCTCAAGGTGTTCTTATTGATAAACAGAAGAGCATCTGAAGGAGTTGTTGTTCTATTTAGTGCTAATACATAACTTTTGTCATTCAAGGCTGAACTTTGGGAGTTTGGAGAACACATCATTTTTTTTTTAATTTTAAAAGCAATCTTATTTTACATACCAATTCCAGTTTCCTCTCCCTCCTGTCCTCCTGCTCCCCTATCTCCTCCTCACCCCACCACCATCCACTCCTCAGAGGCCTCCCATTGGGAGTCAACAAAGTTTGTCACATCAATTTTTTTTTTGGTATTCGCAAAAATGAACATAATGGAACAGTGATTTGGCTTCTATTTTCTAACCACCCTCGAATTTTGTACTCATTTCTGCTTACAGAGATTTAGTTGAACTTGAATTTGTTTGGTGTCTTCTTCTTGACCTTATAATAAGTTTTTAGCTTCAATTTTTCTTTTTGATCACATCCTTCAACTCTTTTTCTCTTTCGGGCACACCATCTAAAATGATCCCAGACACATACACCACCTCTCAAACTCATTTTCCTCTCTTGAGCCCACTACCTTATAATTCTCCCAGACACACACAGCACATACATCTTGCAGTGGTGGAGTAACATTAGTAGCCTGGGAAGGTAGCTCAGATAGTCAATGTTTCTCAGACAAGCCATGAAAGCCTGTGATTGATCTCCAGCAACCACATACAGGCACACTTGGACTCAAACACACCTATCTCCCTATTTGTTCATCATCTCTTTCCAAGGAAAACATTCTCTTCTCCTTCATTTCATTATTATTTTCCAAGATATTTACTCTTTAGTTTTAAAATGATTTTTATTACACATATTGATTCACTTAGTGTGTGTATGTGTGTGTGTATGTGTTTGCACATTCATGTACCTGAGCATACATGTGCTATGGCCTGCATGTGAAGGTGCTTTAATCTGCTGAATCATCTCACTAGTTTTCAAGTTTTATGAATTTATTCCTCATACTTTTTAAAGGGTTTCATCAGTTTTTGATATGTATGTAGCCATACTTTATTCTTCACTACCGTCTCATGGGAATTAGTACAATGTCTGAATGTCTTTGATTAATTGCAAAACATCTTGTTTAATGAGACCTTCAAATGTATATATGCATTTCTCAAGCTAAAGGACACAGGCATGTCTGCCCCTTGTGTATCCCATGCCTTGTATTTCAGCTTTGTACACTTTCTGAACTATTCTGTAAATCTTACTACCATTGACACCAACTGCTAACAAAACTATAGAAAGAGGATTCTAGACATTCCAGAGGGCTTGTCTGACATAAGAAAGTCAATGAGAGGTGATATATGATAGACCTAGAGGAAGAGCTTCAGAATATTACATCACTTCTACAAAAGTTAAAGAAGGAAAATCTTTCCTTTTTCAAGTCATTGAGAGGGTGTGATAGCTTTTGATGTCAGTGTGACTGAGCCACGGTACTCAGAAACATGGTGAAACATTTTGTGAAGGTGTTTGGGATAATATTAACATGCAAACCACTGGATTTCAAGTAAATAAATTGCCCTCTAGAATGTGGGGAAGCATCAACCAATCAGCTGTAGGCATGAACAAGACCTTGGATGGAGCTCTTCATAGTGGAAGGAATTCCATTGGCAGACACCCTTCAGATTGGAATGATGGGATGAACTCTTCTGAATCTCCACACCGTGCAGATGTTATAGTCTCTATAGTTAGAAAGTTTCCTTTCTAGAAGCCCATCTGGTAGAAGGAGCATTGACAGATTGTGTCTGTCAGTCAGGAGGATTCATGTTCCTTTCACCCTGTCCATACCCGCTGAGCTTCACTTACAATCTCTTTTCAAAAGCAAAAAGGAAGGACTGTAAGTCGGTCTGGAGAGAGAATGTCACACTGTTACTGGAGATCTGTGCCATTGATGAATAAAAGACTGAGGCTTCCTACTTTACTGGAGCATTCTCAAGGCAGAGTGTCACCTGGGATTGCCCACTGCAGTGAACGTGAAGAGATAGGTCAAGGAGCTTGCAGTGAGTGCACAAAGTTTCTAAGATTTGTCTCAGTTTCTGTGTCCTGTTGTGGGATACTCTGGAGTGAGTGGATCCAAACAGGTGGAAATGGTATGGCAGGTTGTTAATGTGCAGATCTACCTGTGGTACTCAAGACCTACATCCAAGCTGCTCACAATGCCTTCTATGCAAGGATGATGCCTACTATGTGAATTGTATGGCACAGGGTAAATGGCATCAGTGTCCAAAAAGGATTTCCTTTCTTTTTTCTTTCCATTCCTAAGAGCTAAAGGGGCCAGAGTCAGTATGAAGTGAAGAGAAGAAAGGACAATATACCTTACCCTGCTGGTAGACTGTCTCCACAGGATTGCTCTAGAGCATGGGCAGATAATGATTTTTTATTGGGTATTATGAAGTTAGCAAACTACAAAGTTAGGAATAATTCCCAAACAGACCAGTGCCTCTTCTGATGACAAGGACACATTCAAAAATTTCACTCATTCACCTTCAGCCTCAATAAATAATTATTCAAAAGGAATCATAGACTCACTGACAGTTTATCTTGGCTATAAAACACCTTAGAACTAGAAGGGAAGTTCATAAAGTAGAAGGTCCTATAAAATAGTATATCTCACTGACCTACAAAATATAAAATCTACAATGTCAACATGACTGGCAGGATGTCCCCACTGATGTAAGAGTAGCATGACTGTTATTGGGGTTAATAACTTACACTCTATTGGATTTGAGACTGATTCCATAAGAGATGCTAATGCCTGGCATGTAACCCTGGTTAGAAATCCATGGCTGGCAAATCATCAGCCCTCACTGGGCACCTACTATTGTTATTTAGTGAAATTAGTGGGGTACCAAATTAATTTGAACTATTTATTTTATACTCACAGAGGAAGGCTACTTTTATGGTGTGGGAGGTCCTTCTGTCTATGTGTTGCTTTTATAGGTTAATGAATAAAAAACTGCTTTGAGTCTAGGCAGGGAAAGCTAGGCTGCATGCTGGGAAAAAGAAGGATATAGTTAGAGAGAAGTGATGAAGCCACTAGAGTCAGACTCTGGGAACTTTATCTGGCAAGTCACTGTTACGTGGTGATACGCAGATAAAAAGAAATGGGTTAAACTAATATGTAAGAGTTAGTCAATAAGAAGCTAGAGCTAATGGGCCAAGGAGTGATTTAATTAACATGATTTCTATGTGATTATTTCGGGGCTAAGTGGCCGGGTACTAAATAGCGACCTCCCTCCAACACTTTTAGCCTTTATCATAGAAGCTTCTCTTTTTAGCGAAGGGTGGTGAATGCAGAGACTCATGGCTGCTCAAATACTTAGAATAAATGGTAATTGAGTGCTTAGTCTAAATAGTATACTTATAACACCCCCTTTAAGGCTCAGTAAACATTGCAAAAGATGGAAATAATGTTAGGAGCCAGAAAATGGGGAGATTGGCTGTGAAATACTATCATTAGGGTATGATACAACCATTGCAAACATAATCTCACAATCATGCTTGTGATCAAGCCTGATCAAGACTAGGCCTATCATCAGTAATCATGGGTTAGGAAGAGTTTCATGAGACTCTAGCCTTCTCTGCTTAATATTGATGACTGCAAAAGATAGAGTAACTATCTTTAGTTACATGTTAAATTGTGACCCTACCAGCTGCCAAAGGGTAGTTCTACACTCATGGTCACACAGAAGTCCCTGTGGTAAGTGATCCAGGATGATCCACACATAAGGAAGACAAAGAGAAGTTAATTCCACCAAGACCTTCATTTGCCCTGTTAGTTTTCTGTGGCTACCAAAAATATCTAGGTCTTACTTCTAAGAAAAAAACAGCTTATTGAATCCAATGCCTTTTGTATCTACTGTAAATTAAAATAATTAGTAACTAGAGACATGCACGAGGTTAATGTCTTAAAAGCTTTGCAAGATTGCTACAGCCCAGGAGTCCAGCTCCCGGGATTCTACTCAGGGTAACAGAAAAGAATACCTGTTCAGAGATGCAAGGACTTAAGAAAATTTTCTATCTAAAGGAAAAACACATACATGATTTGAGGGTGATGTTCTTTTTAGTTCCATCTTTTGTTCTCCAGTTCCAATTCTCTCTGGCTCATTTGTTCACACAGCTTATGTAAATACATTCAACATTAAGCTTCTTTTTTAATTTATTAGATGTTTTTAAACAATCTAATCTTCAGAGAGGGTAAGGCATATTGATTGTCAAAGGTTCAAGGCCCTCTCTACTATATCTAGGCTGAGCAAGGTATACATCCAAAGAGAAGAGGATCCCAAAAAGCCAGTACATGCAGTAGGGATAAATCCTTGTGCCACTGACAGTGTCCCCTCAGTCTACCCCAGCCATACAACTGTCACCCACATTCAGAGGGACTAGTTTGGTCCTATGCTTGTTCCTTCCCAGTCTGGCTAGAGTTGGTGAGCTTTTATTAGTTCAGGTAAACTGTTTCAGTGAGTGAACCCATCATGGTCTTGACCTCTCTGCTCATACACTCATTCCTTCCACTCTTCAACTGGACTTTGGGAGCTCAGTCCAGTGCTCCATGTGTGTCCCTGCCTCTGCCTCCATCAGTTTCTGGGTGAGGGTTCTATGGTCATATTTAAGATAATCATCAGTCTGATTACAGATCAAGTCAAGGTTGGGCCTCCTCTCCTCTATTGCTTAGGGTCTTAGGCAGGATCATCCTTGTGGATTCCTGGGAATTTCTTTGAGCTAAGTTTCTGCTAGCCCTATAATGGCTCCCTCAATTAAGATATCTCTTTCCTTGCACTCATCTCTTCCTTCCTCTTTCTCAACTATCCTATTCCCTCAAGTTCTGCTCAACCCTCCCCTTCTCCCTGCCTCTTCCCTTTCTGCCCTCCCTTCTCCCTCCACCCCTATGGTCCCAATTTTGCCAGGCAATTCTTGTCTGTTTTGACTTTCTAGGTGGATCTATATATGTTTTTCTTAGGGTTCATCTTCTTACTTAGCTTCTCTAGGATCATGAACTATAGGCTCAATGTCCTTTGTTTATAGCCAGTATCCACTTAAGAGTGAGTACATACCATATTCATCTTTTTTGGTCTGTGTTATCTCACTCAGGATAGTGTTTTCTAATTCCATCCATATACATGCAAAATTCAAGATGTCATATTTTTTACCACTGAGTAGTACTCTAATGTGTAAATGTGCCACATTTTCTTTATCCATTTTTCGATTGAGGGGCTTTTAGGTTGTTTCCAGGTTCTAGCTATTATAAATAGTGCTATTAGTAAAAATGATTACAGAAACTTCCCAGGGTCACAATGCATTCCTTGAGTAAATGATAAAGAGCAGAGTCATTGGCCATGGCAACACACCGGACAGGCGGGACATGGAGTTTGGCATTTTCCTGGGCTGTGGCATTGAAAGCATTTCAAACCTAAAAATACATTTTCTTATCCTGCTTACAGTCCCAGAGCCCAAGGAGAGAAGCTTGTAACGTTTTTATTCATGGATGTGAGGACAGACCATCCTCGGTAGCACTGATTATCACGGTTGTGAGGCTAGACCATCTTCTATATCTCTGGCTATCTGTGGAACTTTGTCCATGTAAAACTGTTTTTCTCTGGACGTGGTTAACTAGCATTTCTGTCCTCCATATAAATTTTAGAACTTAAACATCAGTTAGTTAGTGGAGCCTTGAATTTTAAATCATAAGCTGAGGCTAGAAGTTTGTACAGAGTGCTAATTGCTGAGAAATTTAGTAGGTAGTAGTTACTCATCTCTCTTATCAGTCAGGTCTGACTAGAGAAACTGGCATAGAAGTTTTAGGCCACTTTGGTGCCTAAAAGACTTTGATTCAACAAGCAGACCCTGCACCTCTATCCTCGAGTATAATCTGTGGAAGACTAACTTGCCATCCATACATAAAGACATTCAGTCTAGTTTGACTTTGTTCTTGAGGATTTGAAGCAATTAATTATATGTGACTCGTCTTAGAACTGATAAGAAACTGTTTTCTTTATGCCAATTTAAGTCAGTGACAAAAAAAACCCAACAGGGCCTAAGTGTCCTACAAATCTTATTGTGAAGCATATCCTAGTATATTTCTCTTCATCAAAATTATACAATTAATGAGAACTCATCTTCCTGACTACCCACAGCTATGTGTGCCCATAAGATCGAGATGCAATCATGAGATTACAAGTACAAATTACATGAAAATGCACTGCAATGGGGGAGATTCCACAGCTGTTTATGCACATGTGAATTTACAGACAGAAGTAGTCAGTTTCCAGAGTTAGTGGTCCCATAAGCCTTGCTTAAATGGGGTTCTCACGATCAGAGAATAATTCATCTGGTGGGTTGACACCTGAATTATTAATTGCCATTTGCTGTGTTTGTTTCATGACCCACAACAGCTTATGACACAAGGTGGTCAGATGTGGGGATACTCTGTAAAGTTTCTTTCAGGTCATCTATAATTTAGTAGATGAGGACCAGCATCTAGCTGAGGAACTGACAGTCCAAGACTTCTGAAAGAAGGACAGTCAGTTTTCTTCAGCGATGTGACCCATAGGTTTTCCAGGCTCCACCAAAGGTTTCTGCACCCATGCATGTACAGTCAGCATTAATTGAGCTCAGCAGGTTATTAAAAAGAAAAATGACATAAATTGTGAGGGATATGTTTGTGTGAGTGTGGGAAGAGTTGGAAGGAGGAGCAAGACTGTGTATGAACGTGATATAGATACAAAGTATTTGTGTATGAATTTACCAAATAGTTTTTAAATACACAGAGTCTCTCATTACTTTTAATAATAATATATGATAATAGTTCAGCAAGTTTGAACAAAAGGTATTTTATTACTAATATCTATGAATAATGTCTCTTTAAAAATAAAAGTATTTCAAAATAGTTTAATATTTACAGAAAAATTGTGAAGAAAGTGTTATGTATGACTCACAAATTTTATCTCTTATTAACCTCAGAGATTGGTATGATGATATATTTTTACAATAAATTAACTAATATACAGAGGTATTAATTAAAATCCATCCATAAATTATTAATATTTCCTTAGTTTTGGCACTATATTCCTTTTAGTTCTAGAATCAAATCCAAGTTTTCACATTGTATTTAATCACCATATTTCTTTAGACTCATCCTGGTCTCTGTTCTTTATTCTGTTTTATTTTAATGAGCTTGACAGTTCTAAGGAGTGTGAGTCAGCTACTGTGTAGAGCATCCTTCATGTGGGATTTATCTGTTTCCTCATGATTAAACTTGGGGCATGCAGCATTAGGAGTCCCACAGAGGTAAAGTTCCATTTGATCACATTGCATCAAGGGTACATGCTATCAGCTATCAACACGACTACCAGCCTTGACCTTGAGCCCCTGGCAGCAGCTGTGTGTCAGGGTTCTCCAATACCATGCTATTCTATGCAAGAAAGTTCAGAATGCACAGTACATGACGAGAAGGGGCACTTTATGCTCCATCTTCTCAAGGTTGTAGTTAACTACTTAAATTATTTGTGACTTTTACATTTGAGAGAATGTATCTCAGTGCTGGAAGATTGGCATGTATAAAGTCTACCATGGCCTCCTTTGTCTTTATGCTCAGTTTCACTAAGCCAATGAACAGCTCTGCAGGAAATGAGGGGAAGGGAGTGCAAAGAGGAAGTAGAGGTATGCTTTTCTGTCTTGCTCCTTCATTGCTGGTGTCTAGTTTCACTACTTAGAAATAAAGTTCGCAGAATGGAGCGCCACAAGACCTCTCACTTGGATATTGCTCATCACTCTGTTTTCTTGTCCTCTGTGGTCTGTTGGCAACAGGATAGTGGCACCACCCCATCCCTAAACCACGCCTAACTTTTGTAAACAATTTTTATTAATCTTTTCCTGAATTATGTTATTTTGAATGTGTCAGGAGTTTCTTGTTGGAATCTTAATGTATCTCCTGATTCTTTCTTACCATGCTCAGTCCATTGGTTTAAGGACGCCAATCACAAGATCATCTCAATAGAGACAGAAAAAGCATTTGATATAGTTCATCACCACTTTATAAGAAAAGTCACAAAATTAGGAGTAGAATAAATATATCTCAATACAATAAACTTTTGTATTTGTCAAGGTAAGTATGACAAACTTATAACAAATGTTATGGGGAAAAGATGAAAACATTTTCTCTAAAATCTAGAACAAGACTAGAGTGAATAATCTTATGACCCTATTCAACATAAAAATGTGTTTGTTAGAACAATTATAAACAAGAAAGAAAAGCAAAAGGAATACAGATCAGAATGAAAGTATTCAAATTATTTCTATATGCAGACGGCATGATCATATACTGAAAAGACCTTAAGACTCCACAGAAAGCTCTTATATCTGATAAGCACTCTCAGTAAAGTTACAGGACGCAAAATTAATATATAAAACTCATAGCTGTTCACTAATAACAAACTTTCTAAGAAAGAAAATCAGAAAAAAAAGTTTCTTTCACAATAGCTTAGAAAAGTACACCTAGTTGGAGGGATATCACTCAGTGGGTAAAGATACCACTAAACCTTATAATCTGAATTTGATTCCCAGGACCAAATGGTGTAAGGAAAAAACCAAGTTCTGAGTTTGCTCTCTGACCTCCACTCTCACACTACATGTGGATATCCCCTCATATATACACACATAAATAAATAAAGGAAATATATATATATATATATATGTGTGTGTGTGTGTGTGTGTGTGTGTGTGTGTGTGTGTGTGTTTATATGCATATACTTAGTAATAAGGCTAACCAAAGGGATAAAATACTTCTGTAACAAAGACATTGAAGATCTACATGAAAGGGCCACTTGAAGGTGGAAAGAGTTCTTATGCTCATGGGTTGACAGGATTAATATTGAGAAAATTGCTACATTTCTGAGAGTGTACTACAGA
Source organism: Myodes glareolus (assembly GCF_982192425.1). Lineage (NCBI taxonomy): Eukaryota > Metazoa > Chordata > Mammalia > Rodentia > Cricetidae > Myodes > Myodes glareolus. The sequence continues at coordinate 41,278,132 of NC_142045.1, read as the reverse complement.
CATATTACACTTATCATCAAAATTTTAATTAAATTACTCACAAACTAGAAAAATCATAAAGAAATAGAAAATATTCTGAATAACCACTTCTAAGTCAGAGCAATGCCAGAAGAATTAGGGCTTGATCTCAAATTATACTGCAGAGCCAAAGTAACATGCAGCATAATGCTGACACAAAAGAGCACATGCAGAGAAATGGAATAGGATAGAGAGCTCAGAAATAATCTTATACAACTCTAGCTATGCAACTTCTAGAGAAAGATGTTAGAAACACACATGGGGGAAATGATAGACTCTTCAACAAATGGCATCAGGGGAACTTGGTATTTGCCTGTTGAGAAATAAGATACCTATCTCTCACCAGGCACAAAAGTTATTTCAAAATAGACCAGAGATTTTAACTTAATATATGATCTGTAATGTTAAAGCTTGACTAGGGAAATGCAGTGGTAACACTTGAAGATCTCAGCATTGGCACGACCTTTCTGAAAATACCCTCAATAGCAAACACATAACCCCAAGAACTGTCGAACTGTTTATGTGATCCAAAAGTTGTGCACAGCAAAGGAAGTCTCTGGAGTGGAGAGAGGCCCTACAGGCAATCTCCAACTGCAGTGCAGATAGAGGAGAGGACAGCTGACTATAGAAAATTGAAGGAGAGGGAGTTACTGGGTGTAGGGAGGGAAGGAGTCAAGAGGTGATGAGGGGCTGGGGAGAGAGAGGGGAACAGCGTTTGCATGAAAATATCATAATGAATTTGTTTACTTTGCACGTGAACTTAAGACATTAATTAGAAAAAAGTCACACATGTATCTCAGGAGTGATCCTCCAGTGGCATGGCCCTAGTGTCATTAGAGAAGTCCTTTGTGTAGGTCTGAAACCTTATCTGTTGCCTGTTTTCTATGCCTGAAGTCACTTTACCTAAGAGAGTATCAATTTCCCTGATCTTCTAAGTGCATCGCCCACCTTTTTTGGGAAACCAGAGAGATTTAAAGCCCAGTTTTGTGGCATTTTGCTTGAACCCAGGAGTGCTGCCTGAAAGCCTTCCATGGTGCCTTTCAGAAGAGACTTTGTTGTTTACTAACTTGGGAGTGAGTGAGCAAACTCTGACGAAGCCAAAACAGAGCTCAGCTCTAGGTATAGAAATGGCTGTTTCTAATGTGAAGGTAACTTGTTCTTTCTACAGAGTACATATTAGTTGTTATGTACCTACAAGCTATTGGGAGCCTTTCTAAGTGCATCAGCTACATCTCAGATAGTAAGAAAACCATTGAAAAATGAATCACTCAGGAGACAACAGGAACAAGGAATTTTGTTCCCTTTTCCTCTCTTTCCTAAATTACATTAGTCATCCTTTTCATGTTTCCTGTGCACCTATTATTGTGCACAAATTGTGTCAGATCATTTTGCAATGCTGTAAAAGCACTTCTTTTGTCTCACCCTTTGTGTGTAGAATACCATCAAGACAGAGAAGCAGAGTTTGTCCAAAGTTATAAAGTGAGGATGCCTAGAAATGAGGAAAATCACTACCAAGCTACTGAAACACCAGGAGCTCCTGAAGAGCTGTAAAAGATGCAGGGTGGCTCCTGATGATCTTGTTTACCTTTGGGGTTACTTTTGTTTCAATGTAAGATGGATGTTTCTTGCCCATAAGTGATGCACATGAATGTATAAATGATGCATACCCATCCATCCATTCATCATCCAGTCATCCATCCATCCATCCATTCATCCATCCATCCATCCATCCAAACATCCACCTATCTAACCACCCAACCACCCATTCACCCACTCACGCACCTACCTATCCACCCATTCACCTATCCATCAAATCATCCATCTGTCCATCCGTCCATTCGTCTATCCGTCCATCCATCCATCCATCCATCCATCCATCCATCTATCCATCCATTCATCCATTCATCCATCTTGTCTCTCTGTCTCTCTGTCTGTCTGTCTGTCTGTCTGTCTGTCTGTCTATCTATCTATCTATCTATCTATCATCTAACTAATTTCTGTTTTAGTAAAGGATGTCATCCTGACTTACCTTTTATTCACTCTCCTCTTCAGGGTTGTTATGATCCCCTTGATCTTGAAATTTCTTTTCTGTGTCCTGATTTCAATTTTTTTGTGGGAGTGGGGGACTCTCAATGCTTGAGTGAACCTGAGGGCTCAGTTCTGATGCACTTGGCCCCACTGGGAAAACAGTCCTCATTTGAGCTGGTTCTGGGTGTGGCCTTCTCTGGAGGCTTTCTTTTGTGTTTCCATGTGCTTCCAGATCATTAATCTGTGACCATCCCCTGTAATCTGATATTACCACAGGGAGGGCTGCCCATTTGTTTCCAAACCACTTACCATGCAGCTACATTTTTAAAATTTTTAATGTTATTTTATTTTATGACTTTAAAAAAATACCAATCCAAATTCTCACTTCCTCCCCTCCTCCCACTCCTTCCACATACCCTTCCCCACACCCCAATCTTAAACGCCCTGCCCTGTGGTAATCCAAGGCCCTCCCCACTATATCCAGGGTGAGCAAGGTATACATCCAAAGAGAATAGGATCCCCAAAAGCCAGTACATGCAGTAGAGATAAATCCCAGTGCCATTGTCACTGTCTGCTCCAACTGTCAACCGCATTCAGAGGGACTAGTTAGATTCCATGCTCATTCATTCCCAGTTCAGTTGGAGTTGGTGAGCTCCCATTAGCTCAGGCAAACTCTCTCAGTGGGGTGAACCCCTCATAATCTTGACTTTCTTGCTCATACTCTCCTTCCTTCCACTCTTCAAGTGGACCTTGGGAGCTCAGTCCAGTGCTCTGATGTAGGTCTCTACCTCTGTTTCCATCTGTTGTTGGATGAAGGTTCTATGGTGATATTTAAGATAGTTATCAGTTTGACTACAGGGGAATGGCAGTTCAGGCACCCTCTCCTCTATTGCTTAGGGTCTTAGCTGGGGTCATCCTTGTGGATTCCTGGGAATTTTCCTAGAGTCAGGTTTCTTGCTAACCCCCAAATTGCTCCTCAGTCAAGATATTACTTTCCTTCCTCCATCACAACTATCCCATTCCCTCAAGTTCTCCTCAACCTTCCACTTCTGTCCTCCTCTTCACTTTCTCCCCTTTCCTTCCACCCCCTGCCCCCATCTCATGCTCCCAAATTTTGTCAAGCGATCTTGTCTGTTTCCAATTTCCAAGTGGATCTATATGTGTTTTTCTTGGTTTCACCTTGTTACTTAGCTTCTTAGGATCATGAACTATAGGCTCACTATCCTTTGTTTATGGCTAGTATCCACTAATGAGTAAGTACATACCATATTCATATTTTTGGATCTGGATTATCTCACTCAGGATAGTGTTTTCTAATTCCAGCCATATACATGCAAAATTCAAGATGTTATTTTTTTTAACTGCTATGTAGTACTCTACTGTGTATATGTGCCACACTTTCTTTATCCATTCTTCAGTTGAGGGGAATCCAGGTTGTTTCCAGGTTCTGGTGATTACAAACATGCAGCTACATGTTTGCAACAATTTCTGAACTTTGTGATTAAATAATTCACACACACACACACACACACACACACACACACACACACACACACACCTCATTTTTTGAGTATTAGGAAAATGTCATTCTTATAAGAATTCTGAGTTCAGGCCTATAGAAACTGCTTGGCATCTCCAAGTAGAGATAATTACATAGGAACAAAGACCTCCTGCCTTGGAAAGAGTTGTCAGGAGGTTTAACAAATAAAATATACTACTCCATTAACTTTTAACTTCAGATAAATAACAAACTTTAAAATATAAACTATTTTTATAATAAGCACATTATTGCTTGAGGTACACGTACACTGAGAAATTGTTTGTGCGAAATTCAAGCGTAGCTGGAATTCTGTATTTTATTTAGGAATCTCACCACAGAATGATACCCCCTGTCACATTTATCACCAGAGACAACCACTTAGGTCTCTGTTACCTGATGGCATTTGACAAATCGGCATTACCCCCATAACTTATTCTTCCTCTGGTCTTGACTTTCTATCTCCTTAGGGTGAAATGATCCTGGGGTGACATTATATCTTATCTTGTGTGAGGCAGTCTCATCTTATTTCTGTTGCTTTGGCATAATTGCTAACACTCTTCTTTCACTTTCAAAAGTGTCTAGGTTTAGGTGATAAATTATAAGGTCATTGATGCCTCATTTCATCCTTGATTTCCTTCTCACCTTGTTAGTAAGTAAATTTTTAGCTTCCTTCCCTCAAAGCCATACTCTGAGATCAGCCACCATTTTGACTCACCCTTCATTTCTTGTCCTCAAAGACTTTGATACTTAAGGTCTCTCTCTCCCCACCCCCATCTCTCTTTCTCTCTCTTGTTTGCTCTCTCCTCCAAAACCATTAAACATTACTAGTGCCTTTAACTTTCGCTTCTTAGGCAAAAGGGAAGCAGAAATTAAGCACATGTTTGATGAAAGTCCATAAAAGCCAGGGAAATATTACAGATGAACCATTAATTAAACCAGATCTATAAATTGTGTAGAAGCAAAATGTTTTTCTTTTTGTAGCCTTGGGCAACTGTTTCTATTTCACAATGGGTATCAGACACAGCTCCTATGCCAAATGATGAAGTATAAGGTTAGGACATTTATACCTGTAAAATATCAGATACCTTGAATGGTGTTTTATTCTTCCTTGCTGAACTACATATTAAATCACAAGTTCGCATGTGTAAATGCTTATATACATGTAAATGCTTATATACATGTTTATACTGTGTTTGAAAACACACTATGTGGACATGAGTACTGCTGTCATATGCTATGAACAGTGGGCAGGGAGATTTATATGCTGAATCCACACTAACCTATTTTTTTCATCACAAGGTTTTTCTAATTATCGATCATCAGAAACAAGAAATTTCAATCCACCTGTCTGCCAAGCAAAAAACAAACCAAAATGGTTTGTTTTAAAAGAAAAAGTGTGTGTGTGTGATAAATACCACTAGTAGTTCCATTTTTAAAAAGACTTCTATAATCTTTTCTTCTCTTCTTCTTTTTATTTTATTTTATTTTATTTTGCTTTTGTTTTTCAAGACAAGGTTTCTTGGTATAGCTTTGGTACCTTTTCTGGAAGTAGCTGTTGTACACTAGGTTGGCCTCGAACTCACAGAGATCAGCCTGCCTTTACCTCCTGTGTGCTGGGATTAAAGGTGTGCACCACTTCTGCCTAGCTAAAGAATTCTATAATCTTAACATAAGCCAAAATACAAGGGGTTTTCAAAATAGAAACAAGACCATTTTTCAATAAAAGTTAAAATTGTAAGACTATTCATTTTTAAATGTGTCATTAATTTAAGCATTACAAATTATTTAGAACTTACTGGAGGAAAACAAATATGTCATTTATTTTTTTAGTGTTAATTCATCCAAGTTAAATAAATGTAATGTTTTATTATATATTGGAAGTCATGATTAGGTTTTGTTTTTAGATAGTGAAATAATAGCTGTTAAATTTAAATGAAGCACTGCTTTGGAAAGCTTAATTTGAAATAGTGCTACTATTTTTCCCCAGCATTTGATTACCTTCAAGGAAAATTGTGACTATTTTCTAAGTATTTAGAAGTGATGGATATTCTGATGAGAAAAAAATGAAAATAAAAAATATAATGTTGCAAGATTACTTCATTACTATAAAGCAAGTGTCAGCAAGAAAATTTCTGGTGAACATAAAATGGTTATATGAAGGACAGATACTTTAACAACCTACAAGAAAGAGTTGTTCTGTTCCAAATCAGAACTAAGTTACTATTTATAAGTGGAATTTAAAGGCAAATAAATTTATCTAAAATTTTTAGGTTAGAAGGAGATGGGGTTGTATCAGTTTGTTTCTTTGCAAATGTTTCTAGGTATGAGCATAATGTGGTGAGCATATTTTACTAAAAAATGTATGAATATCAAACAACAGAAGAATAAACATATTCCTGTTAATCACTTTCTTTTGTAAAATTAAATATTTACTCTAATTGAATTCTATCAATCAGGAGTTGGCAAAGTAGAGCCACCAGCCAAAAACAGATAGCCTGCTGTCGTTATAAATAGCATTTGATTGAAGAACTGCGTTGCTTATTCACTTAGGTAATGCTTATGGGATGTGTCTGTACACTGTGGCAGATAAGCTACTGTAGTGGACCACAGGACCCACAAAGATTACATGTGTTATAATGTTCTAATTTTTAAACTTTGTGTGTCTTAGGGCAGGGGCATAACATAAAGTATTGCATGTGTGGGGTCAGTGCACAGTTTCTTGGAGCTGATTTTTCATTCTACATCTCCAGAGAATAATCAGGTCAGAATGTGTGCTCAATACATGCTTTTATCCATTGGGGTATCTCAGCAGCTCTACCACATGGTTCTTTTAAAAATGTCACTGTTTTAAAATTTCTGTGTATGTGTGCATGTCTATGCATCAGGGTGTTCTTCTCATTTTAGGTTTCTGCAGATACCAAGAGAAGGTGTCAGATCCCCTAGAGCTGAAGTTCCATGAATTTGTGAACTGCTGGATGGATGCTGAGAACTGAACTTGGGTTCTAAGCAAGACCAGAATATACTTTTAAGTACTTGGCCATCTCTCAAGCCCCACTACAAGGTGTTTAAGAGACAGCCTTATCAGGGACTATGCTAGATCATTGGCTTAACCTTCAGTTCTCTAGATGGAGTGTTTGTACTATCACCATAACTAACTCATAAAAATATGAATTAACATAAAATTTGAAGACACTGAAATGTTTTTGTTTTCCTAAATTAATTTGTGTCATTAATTGAATAAAATTTCTATAGTACGTTTATAAGATGCAATCAATACAAAGACTATGATGCTGAGATTTCAGGAGATCCTTGGGACGGTGCTGTACAGGCAGAATCTTGAAACATAGACATATGTGTTTATTCACTTATCAAGCATTTCAGAGGAAGTGCAGACATCAGATGCCAATGTAGACACTTATGCTCAGTGGTGGAAATAGACACACTATATATCCTTGTGAAATTTATGAAACAGGTAATAAGTAGAAATGGAGCCGCATCTATTTACAAATTGTGACACATGCCGTGAAAAAGGGAGCAGACTACAGTGAAGGGGATTAATGTGAGGAGGAGTTTTTGTGTTATTGCTACTTTCCCAGGGAAATTGCCCCTGTTGTCCACTGCCGTAGGTAATGCATGCTATGGTTCACTACCTTCAAGTAATCACAGTTATCTATCTTGTTCCCAATTCTTCAATCCTGGCAAATTTGGCATGATGGTTACTTTGCTGCATAGTGTATTGTGTAGAATGGTCGTGGGGTTAGAGAATCCCTTATTTGTTGGATCATTTGTACCAGCACATGTTTTTCTTGGGATTATGTGGAAGTTAGCAGTACTTTGGGGATTGGGCATTGGTTTCTCACCAGGTGGACTTCTTTGTGAATTAGTTGAGCTTCTTCCAGTATGGTGGCTTAGCTCCATGAGTGAGTGATTCGAGAATTATACTTCTTATTGCTCAGTGTCAGAAGCTGCATAAGTTACATAGCATCATCATTTGCACCGAGGAAACAAGCCCACTGAGAATCAAGGGGAGGAAAAGACTCCACCTCATAAGGGGAGAAATACTTAGATCTTGCTGGAAGGAGATAAGATTATTAGGCTGGTATGTAATGTGACCATCTTTGTGAAGCACATTTTGACACAGACTATAATAATCTGTACCATTATATTAAAATTTAGGATGAAGAGAAACAATTCATTCCAACAATAGAAAGAAAAGTACCAGCAAATGTGAATGCCCCAAGCAAGAGACTGACTTGTGTTAGAAATCCAGATGAAGCCAGTGTGGTACAAAGAGAAAATTGATCAATGTTCCACGTGCAGAGTGTGGATGTGTTTGATCATTGTAGCCACTTTAGTGCAAGGCAGGGCTTTCAAAGTTTATTTCCTAGATGAGCTAAGAAGGGCTTGAAACATTTAAAGCAGGATAGGACATCATTCGGTCTCCTTTTCTGAAGCATTCTCTGACTCTGGTGAGCACTGGATGAAAAGGAGCTCAATGTCAGGCTGGTATAAGAGGCTATCATAATGGTTCTAGTGGCCTTATTTTGTCTTAGATAAAGGGTGCTTCTAGAAATGAAGACAAAGAAAGAAGTCAGATCAGACGAATGCTGTGGAGTGGAAGCTGTAGGTATGGTGTTGTGAGATGTGGGGAATATGGAAGAACCACTTATAGACCCCTGTAACGAATAACTAAGAGGAATGGTAGCATCATTTGCATAAACTGGAACTCACGCTAGTAAAGGAGCACATTTCTAGGGAGTGTAATCAAGAGCTCACTTTGTAAGTGGGAAGTCTGAGATCTCTCCAGTCAGCAACCAAACTGCAGGTTTGGAAGTCATCGGCATGCACATGATGCTTAACATCATGGGATCTCCCGGGACTGTCCAGGGAAAGAATACAGAGAAAAGGTAGGAAACCAGTGACTAATTCTCAGAGTGGTAGAACCTGAAAGAAGGTGAGGTCACGGAAGCTTTGGGGCACCCCATGATGTACTGAGAAGCAAGCAGATGGCAGGGTTTCGAAAACCCAAAGACCTCTGGAAATATTGGAAGTTTGGTATGTGATCAACAACCCTTCAGATTCAGCAATGTAGGGATTCTGCCATTCCTACTTGAACCAGAGATGCTTCTTGAGTTTGGCCAGATTAAGTGATAGGAAATAGATCTAAGTAGGGAAAGTGGTGTGCACATATAAAATGTGACAAGTGTAGGGAATGCCCAGCAGGTGCATTCAGGCAAAGATCTACAGGCAGTGAATTGGTTAAACCATGCAGTGGAGCAAAATTGTGCTAAAAGTCCACACAGGCAGAATGCTTTACCTGCTGACTGATATTCTACACTATATTCAATTGAAACATTTTCATAGGGCTTCTGCAATATGATCTGAGTCTCCATCCATTTTCAAATGAAGACATGGGACACCATTCAGATTTGACTGACAGATCATCTCTTTCCTTTGATGTGTTTAGGGTTTCACAGAATGTAGACCACTGAACTGTCTTCAAAACAATGTTAAATGAATATGTTTTAGTTTTTCTCTATGCCTGACCATGCGACAAACACACAGACACAAACTAGATTAAAATTCAGCTTTGTCAGTCTCCTTACATCTTTAAACATCGCTAGCAAAGAACTAGATTTGCCAATTCAATCAACTCTCTTGATTACCTCTTAGATTAATAAGGCAGTGGTAGCTAGCATCTTTATGGGTGCTACCTTGAAAGGAATTTTATAATGCCTTCTTTTGTTAGCAAGTAATATTTACAGATTTTGCATGAGTTATTATGTTTAGTTACCACACTAATCACTTGATATCTAGTCTGATTCCAGGGCTCTCTACTGTAAAACACACACACACACACACACACACATACACAAACACACACACGAAAGAGAGAGAGAGAGAGAGAGAGAGAGAGAGAGAGAGAGAGAGAGAGAGAGAGAGAAGGGAGAGAGACAGAGACAGAGAGAGAACTTTTATTTTTGGAATTTGCTAAGTTGGGTGAGGTAAGGAAAGAGGGTGGAGAGGGAGGCAGCTGCTATTTCATCACTGATCCATTAAGTCCTGTTCAGAGGCTTGGGTAAAAATCCAAGCCACGAAAGTGTCTTGACAGGTTCTGGGCAGCAACTGATGAGATGGGATTTGCCTCTGATGTATAGTTGGCATACAGCTTAAAAGAGAGGATCCCCGAAGAGCGTAAGCTTTCTAACAACCGTCGCAGATCTGGAGGCTCTCTCTGCTTGCACCTTTGTTCTTGTACTGTCTTATTGTACAATGTCTTGTCTAAAATGGTAAGTGTGATTCTTTCACATCATCTAACTCTGAACAGTTAATAATGCTAATCAGAAATGTGAAGGCGAAAAAAAGTCAAGCAAATCCCAAAATAAACTTGTCTAAGGTCTGTTTTATTGAGATCCACTAAAGTTCTACAAATACGTATGTTCAGAGGTAACTCTTGTGGGCAAGCCTTCCTAAGTGTTGCTACTCACTCTTTCTTCCCAGAAAGCCTACTTGATTGCATTTAGTAAGCAGTGCCTGCTCTGTGTTGTCTGCTATCTTCTCAGTGGGTGCTGCAGTCCTCCAAAGAATTCTGCAGCACTTCCAGTGTAGGGGTTGCAGATCTCAGCACCCTGCATCAGATGCTAAGTGATATCGGCACCTGTAGCAAATGCTGAGTGACCTTAGAGACTCAAAATGTTTAATTTGTCACCTATCATGCCCCACACTGACTCTATGTGAGGAACCCAAACTCTTTGTTTTTCTTGCTTTATGTAAATTTTCTTTGCGTTTAATGTACTTTCACTTTTTCCTTTAATGATCACATCTTCAATAAACCCACAGCCAAGATTCATAAAAAAACCAAGTTATAAATAAATGCATATTTTAAAAAGACAAACCTTTCTTGACTTATAAAATGAAAACAGGTTGCTAAGTTTGGAGAGTTAAAAATTAATATTATATATCTCCTGTCACTGATTGTCAAACAAATCCCTTTACCATAATAGAACTGGCTAAGAAGGAAACGGCTCCCTTGGTTCAGTTTCTGTTGACTTCAGGGTGTAATTACATCTCTGACTGCAGGCTAGATGGGAGCTACGACTGTCTGATTATAATACTTGCTCAGTTACAAACTTTGTCTGCCCACAAAATTAACTTGAAGCATCCTGCATGTATCTTCAGTCACTTGGTTTGATATTGTTCTTCAAAGGCAGGCTTAGCCAGTGTTTACGGGTGAAAATAAACTGAATGTGGAAATCATTTTATAAAGGGGGATGAATGAATAGAAGAATGGGTCTCTGGATAGTGTAAGGCACCCCATCCTGGATGATATCTGGTGTGAAGATTCAGAATAAGCTGAGATGTGTCCCAGGTGTGCCCTGGCCACTCATTCAAAAATAGATCCAGGGAGTCACAAGTAAGGGCTGACACAAAGTTTATCTTTCTAAATTTGATTGTGCTCCTTTGTCTGAGAACCCACTCTGTGTGAATGGAGCTTAGCTTCACATGGGAAGTATAAAATGTTTGTTTCAGCTGTAATCACCTGCAGTAGAAGTTTAAGCTCAAATTCAATTTATAGTTTTAAATCATGAATGTAATTGATTATTAAGCTGCAGAATTAAACATAAATTTAAATTAAGCAGCATAAAATATAGAATTATGTGTTGTATAGAAATATAAACTTTATTAGTGTGGTCATTTTATAAAAGTAAATAAGTTTTAATTAAAAAATCAAGCCTAGCCTTTAAATTACCAATTTTATAAATTTCAAGTAATTTTGACATTCTTTTAATTCTGAAGATACATTTATTTGTTTTATTTGCACGTGTGTGTGTGTGTGTGTGTGTGTGTGTGTGTGTGTTTCGCAGTCCGTGTTGAGGTTATGGGCCACCTTGCAGAAGTCAGTGTTTCTAAACATTGTGGTCTCAGCAACTGTACTCAGGTTATCAGCATGGAGGCAAAGACTTTTATCTACGGAGCCATCTCAATGCTTCTGAGGAAACAGTTTTAAATGGAAATAATTTTTATTTAAACTAAATTTGAAATTTAGGAAAGATTAAGGGCGATGGTTGTGCCTTTCTTCCATGGTGATAGAGTACAATGGAGTGTGGTACTGGGAGTGTCTTATTATCAGTACTGCGGTGCTAAGACTATTGTTTCCCTGTTTGATAGCTGACCTTGGGTTATCTACATTCCTCTCTAGTTTGCATTTTGTTTTGGTTAAGTCTCATTGTTTTCCTTTTAAAATAATATTTTCACTGAAGTCTAGGAACAGAGAACCAAAAAGAAGAGTTTTATAAGAAAAATTCCCACTCACACAGGAGGGCTGTGCTTGTGCCTCAGGGACCTATGATACTAATTTCTTTTCCACTGTATTCCTAAGAATTCTAGTGTCTAAAAATCAGTTTCCTGAATAACAGTGTAATTGTTAGTTAATGACAATTGGTGGTCATAATTAAAGGAAGACATCAATATATGCGTGTGACTTTAAGGAACCCTCACAGCTTTTCTCCAATATCTCTGCAATATTGGCTAGATGCTTGAAAGGGGGTAGAGCAAAATGATACAGGTTTGGCAAATTGCTATGTGCAGTTTCATAAGCAATGAAGAAAAAACATAGGAATTTTAGCCCATCTTTGGGCAGATGGTGAATGCAACAGCAGAGATTTCAAATATAGATCTAGCACATACACACTGCAGACAGCTGTAATAGCTAAAATACATGCCAGAAGACTTAGTCATCCTGGATTTTCCCCCAATACATGCTAGCAATCAAAAATAGACTTTTCTACAATTGCTATAGAATTATTTGGAATAGGCAAGTGAATTGCGATAGAGCAACTTCACTTTGTGCTGAGGAGGCTGAATTTTGAGTTTTCCTCCACAACTGGTTGATTATCAGAACTCTTATTTGTGATTTGGTGTGTGTAACTGATGGACATATGTGATTTCTTGTTTTATTTGTTTATTTGTTTGTTTGTTTTAATACTGAGTTATCTGAAACAATATTTAGAGTCCTCATGAACACCTAGTAGAATTATTATACTACTATTTGAAAATTTAAAAAAATCAGAGTGTTGATATTTTCCTATAAATATTTTTCATACAGTATGTATTTTGATCATGTTTTTCTCTTCTCTCACTCCTCCCAGAGTCCACCACCGTACAAACCCAATTTTATGTTCTCTCTCTTTAAAAAACACAAAATAAAACTTGATTTGACAGTCAAGTAGGACACATCAAAAAGTTCTCAGCAGAGGAGGGGCATAAATCCATATTACTTTAGAGACTCTGGGGAAGCGATCTGTGAACAAACCTCTAACAAAGTTCCTAGGCTCTAGGTGTTAGGCTGGTTAGAGTTTTGCCAGTCACCAAGAGGTTGGTTGAAAACAGAGTATGTAGGGTGTGGGATCCCCACCTCTGGCTTAGTCTTAACTGACATGAATGCACACTGTGCCTTTCATCAGACTCTTCCTCCATGAGCGGGGATTGCATCGATACTGCCCATTTTAGAAATAAAGAGGTACTAGCGTCAAATGAACTTGGTGAACTCTGACATGATATTTCAACGCTCCCTTGTAAGGTGGGTGAAGAACGTGGGTTCCAGCTATTGCACACACTTCTGTTTGCTGATATTTGAAGCTTTCTTGCTAGAAACTTGAGAATCCCTCTTTCTTCTTGTTGTACATGACCTGGCTTTGACCATGTTCTTTTCCCCATTGAACATTTCTCCTTAGAACCCAGACACTGCATACACAGAATTTTCTCACCTTCCCCATAACCTTCAAGATTCAAGGAAAACCTAAAACAGCCCTTTGTCACCAAGAGTTTGAAGCTACATTTCAGAGTGGCTGTAAAGCAGATGGTCAAGTAGTAGTAAGATTGATGCACTGGTTACTTTTCCCATTGCTGTGATCTAACATTTTGTTGCATAGTTCAAGAGGGGATGCATTCTGTCACACTGTGGAATATGAAACGTCGGGAGACACTGCCCCATTGCTCAGGAAGAGGATGATGGACGCCGGTGTTCAGGTCACTTTTCTCCTCTTTGTTCTTTCTTGGGCCCCAATTTAGGACATGGTGTCATCCACATTAAAGCTGGTCCTCTATTCTCAGGTAAATCTTTCTGCAGACACCCTCATAGACACACTCAGAATTGTGTGTCCATGGTGAGTCTCAATCTTATCAGAGTGACAAGGAAGATTACCTGACACAGATAGTTCTAAATGTAGCCTCTGAGGCCCATATCTATATAACCTCATGCAAATCAAGTTTTATGAGTTAATTATTATTATTTGAATAGCATAAATGTATTAACTATTATCATCATAGATCTAAAGGTTTTTGGGTGGTACAACCATTAAATGTATATGGATTTTGAATGTTGATCCACCTCATTCTTTTTATAAAAACGTTTTTGCTGTTGTTTATTTTGTAATTAGATCCCAATCAAAGTTTTCACCCCTCCCCTCTTCCCAGTTCCTCCCTCACCCCATGTACTTCTCATCCACTATTTCTCTTCAGATACAGGAGGGCCCTCCTTGGGTCTCAGCCAGCCATTGTATATCAAGTTGCAAAGAGATTAGGCACTCCTCATCTGTTAAGGCTGAATGAGGAAATCTGGTAAGAGGAATGGGTCTCCAAAGCAGGCAACACAGTCAGAGAAAGCTCTTGCTTACACAACTCATTCTTAGTATATGTTTATTGACAAAAATTGCTATAAAACTTCAATGCAAAAGTTAGAGTAGAACTGAAATCCCAGTATGGTCTCAAAAGAAACAGACTCAATGAAAATATAACGTCTTATAGTTTTCAGTAGGTTTATAATAAATATATACAATGATATTACAGTAAGCAACTAACTATTGCAATCTATTTTAAAAATATATACTAAGATTATTTGATGCCAGATAATGTAAAACAATATTTCTTATATAGTATCTTGATTAAGCAAGAGAAAGACATTATTGTTTAAGATGGAAATGATGTCATCAGTGCTACCATAGGTGGCTTCTCTTCTGCCAAGAAATGGGAAAGGACGTGGATGTTGCCTTTCTATGTTAATCAGGGTTTTCTAGAGGAACAGAAGTTACAGAATGGACACACACACACACACACACACACATACACACACACGGCGGTCTACTAGAATGACTTACAGGCTGTGACCCACCACATCCAACAATGACTTCTACCACAGAAATTTCAAGAATCCAGTAGTTTCTCAGTTTATGAGGCTGGATGTCTTTGCTGGTCTTCAGTATACACTGGAACCTTAAAGAAGTGGATTCGAATGCCAGGGAAGAGGTGGACTTGCTAGAAGAGGGAGAGCAAGCAGGCAAAGCAGGTGCGGTGCAGATTTAAGGTGGATCTTCCCACCTCAAAGATCAGACTTAGGGGTGGGTCTAACAACTTCAAATCGATTAATTAAGAAGAACAAACAAACAAACAAAAAACTCTTACACTAACAACCATTTGGGTTTTAGGTAATTTCTGATGTAGTCAAGTTGTAAACCAAGAATACCCATTGCAGGCAGTATTGTCATCAACCTCCTCATCCCTAGCAGGTACTCTGTAGTTTCCATCAGAACTGCCATGTGTCTCTAGATTTGGTTCTTCCTCCAGCCTGACCACCGAGGCCCCATCCTCAATCTCCTCATCATATTCCACTTGGTGCTGTCATGCTCTTGCTCTTCCATTTCTCAAAGGCTTTATGCTTTTAACCTCCCTCAGTACTTTTCTAAGTTTATGACATTTATATTGCTTATTAAGCACTTTAAATTTTTAAGGTAAAAATTTAAATATAATTCAAAATGTTAAAAATATGCTATCAATGGGGTAATATGCAATGTTTTCTTACCCTGTTATAATGTTTGAAACAGGTTAAACATGCTTATATACCTAAGCATTTATTGTTTCCTTATGATGAAAGTGTTCACAATCACTATTTTCTAGCTTTTAAAATTGCATAGTATGCAATTATTACCCATGGTCATACCACTGTTTAGTAGCATACTAAATACTCTTACAATAAAAGCTATCAATACAAACTCCCACAACACAAACTATAACATCTCATACAGAGCTCTTTGTGTAGGGAGACAGACTTGTGACAAAGTAGAGTGTCTGGATGGCCTTTGTGTCTTTCTGCAGTCAATGTGTTCAACCAGGCTGCATTTTCCTCCTTCAAGATATTTGAGTCAGAAAGCTGATATGGTAAGGAGGCATAGTAAGAAAAATAAGGGGTTAAAATGTCTTTCCTTTTAACAGTCTCCCTCTTTATTTATCTTCAGTGTTTTAACAAATGTAACCATTACAGAGAAATGTTAAAACCGAAAGAAAAACAGCATCGTTTTCTGAGTCATAATATTCCCCGAGGCTGAGTCAATCTGTTTCTGTTGAAAGTCCATGAATCACTTAGGGAATTGGACTAAAATATTTTGTGTGATCAGTCACTTACAACTTTTTTCTGTGTCTATATGATAAGATAAAACCCCTGTCTGATTTATAGGAGACAAGGTTGTCAATAGAACTGAAAATTCTGTAGGGAGCTGTGTGCTCCTGCAATCCAACCATCCACAGACAACTGTGTTGCAAGGAGGCCACTTGTTCTTCCTGGTTGCCCCGCTAGCTTAGACCCAAAATGATCACACAGGAACTGTATTAATTAAATCACTGCTTACTCATTAGCTCTATCTTCTGATTGGCTAATTTCTTACATATTAATTTAACCCATTTCTATTAATCTGTGTATTGCCACGTGACAGTGGCTTATGGGCTAAAGTTCCCAGCGTCTGTCTCTGTCTCTGGCAGCTTCATCATTTCTCTCTAACTCCACCCTTCTTCCTCCCAACATTCAGCTTAGTTTTCCCCACCTAGCTAAATTCTGCCCTGCTATAGGTCCCAAGCAGTTTCTTTATTTATTAATAATAATCACAGCACACAAAAGGGACTCCCACGTCACAACTCAAGAGAAGAGAGAAAACCAAGCAGAACTTTGGACCCACACTTGATAATGAATCGTCAGTCTGGTGTACATTTGAAGAATAGAGGCACCGCGGATCAGTTGTTTGAGAACCACTCAGGGATCTCCAAAGTCCAATATGCCCACACAACACCCTCCTGCGAAGGAGCTACAGAGTATGGGACAATAGATGTGCCCTGAATGCCTGTGCTGGGGTCAGTGGTGGACTGTGACTCCTACAGGTGAGAGAGCACAGAGTTCAGATATCTCAGCTGGTGACAAGCCTGAGGGAGAGAGCAACCACCCTGGGATCAGGTTGCTGTTTCAGTCCTCAGAGTCCAAGACAGTGAGTTGCTTTCCCTGTGGTTACTCATGTCCTCATTCAAAGAGCTTTTGTGGGATGTGATTTACCCTCTAGGCATAGTTTCAAGTATTGTTAAAAATGTAGGTCCCAAAGAAGAGTAATGACTTTAAATTATTACTATTGTTTCCCTCAAAATTTAGAATATGGGAGAAGCTCAGTGAATAAGGATAGCTGAGAGTATAGAGATAAGTGAAAATGATATAAAAATAAAAATATCAAATGAATTCTGTCAGCATTCCATTGTTGGAATATTAGCACATATCATTGAATGAAATACTCCCCATAGTCATATGTTTATGCTAAAGTCAATATATACATATGTATATATTGGATATTATAAATTAATTACATGTTTCCACTCTCTTTCATTATGGTTGGTTGTGATGTGTTCCTGATAGGAGCACATGTTTGAGCACGTGATCACCGGCTGGTGGTACTGGGGACTCACTGGAAGAAACAAAACACATTGTTAGTGTTGGTGTTTGTTGCTTCACAGCCTCTCTTTCTATTCTCCGCTTCCTGACTATGAATAAAACATGGCCAGCTGCCCCATGCTTCTGTTGTCACTATGGCCTTACCATCCTACTTAAATCTCAAATCAAATCATTTTCCTTAAAGTAGCTTTTTTTTATTTATGAAATTTGGTCACAGCAGTAAGAGACACAGCACAGAAAGGAAAACAACACCAAGAAGGTGGCAGCTATTCCTTATTCTTTGAAAAATGGATTATATATGCCCTGGCTAATGGAGAAAGATGTTCACTTTTGTAGTAAGTCAAGAAGATGGGTTGTAAATATGGCCTTTGCACATCATAAGAAGCAAAACACTCTCAGGCTTTCCAAAAGGACTAATTTTCTTGACTATGGGGGGCAGAACAGATGTTTCTGCTCTCAGACTGAGGAACTGCTTGCATTTGATGATGTCTACCATAATTAGCAGATGTTAGTGGACAGAATAACTTCAAGATTAACATAGATAAAAAGACATGCCCCATTGTATTAGGAAAAAGATTTTGCATTCACCCACGTCACCTAGACAGACTATCCTAATCAAATTTCTTGGACAATTATTGTAATCTTCACATCTTTGAATTTGGTATAGTCAAATCTCTACAACAAGAAAAGT
Source organism: Myodes glareolus (assembly GCF_982192425.1). Taxonomy (NCBI): domain Eukaryota; kingdom Metazoa; phylum Chordata; class Mammalia; order Rodentia; family Cricetidae; genus Myodes; species Myodes glareolus. Next base: position 41,260,096 of record NC_142045.1, on the reverse strand, counting down.
GTGCTTAGAGGGGAACATATAGCCTAACACGTTTCTTTCCACAAGGGTGGTAACTAAAGAGGCTACTTTCATGCTGCGTGGTGACGTAAGGCAGCCTAGATTAAAACTGAACCTCTTAGGCTCTTTGAATCTTCCATGGAAGGCATGGAAGAACAATTCACACCAGTGAGCACAGGAAACACAAGGAAGAGGGTGCAGGAAAGAGTCAGAGAGATGAGTTCTAAATGCTAATTGCTTTGATGACTATGTCACTAATGTCACATTAGAAGAAGCAGTTTCTTATTCAGTCCAGTGTCTCCACTGTCAACATGACTGATATCTATTGTTAAAAAGACTCCTGTTTTTTTTTTTTTGCTAAATCTATATTTTTTAAACACTGTTCTTACTATGTAGGTCCTTCTTATAAAATTTTTGGTATATAAACTGGCGTCTCATACATGTCTGTTTTATAGTGTCTATGATGAAATTGCAGAATCCTTTCAGTACTGAATTCTTTATTTCCTTTGTAGCATTCATTTGTCTGACATTTGTTCTTCTCTTTAACTTATGATCCCTTCTGTTATAATAGAAATTTTCTTCACATCGACTAATGAATTATCTATAATCATCTTTCAGTATGCATAGTAAACTTAGGATGTTTCCCAGTCATTGAAATGACTACTATTATATTTACCTTTTTATGATGGTTAATTTGGTTATCAGTTTGATAGGGTTAAGAGATGTTATATAGATCCGTACAGCCCACCATTGGCTATGTCTGGGAGGTCATTTCCAAGAATAATTGATCATGAGAGTTCTGACTTAATACACTAAATAATGATATAATCAACACCTTATGGTATTATGGGGGGTTGTGAGTAGAGATGAAATCATAAGAAGTGGTTCCCTTGGGGCTGCACATTGACTTCATTTCTTTTTGTAACCCCTCTTGCCGTTTTCTGTCCTCTATGATCTAAACTCCTCTTTTGTGCTTCCCAGTCATGATGTACTGATCCTTCTGAAACCATGAGCCCAAGTAAACGCTCTCTCTTTTTTTTTTAGGCATTTTTGATCATGTAACACAAAAGCAAACATTATACAATCTTTAAACTTTCTGGTTTTCATCTGATTCTTCTTCTTAGTGTGATATATATATATATATATATATATATATATATATATATATATATCTGTCCTTGAGCCACCTATGAGTTGTTTATAGCAATGCTTTTGTCCTTGTCATTTTTATTTCTGTTTTCTGATGTTGATAATGCATTTGAGGTCATCATAGCTGGTGTTGTCCTCACCTTGCCTTGATCATTACTCTAAGATTCAAATAACTTATATTTACAAAATATTCTACCTATAGTGTATAAGATGCTGTTTATATGGCAGGATAAAAGTAAATAATGCCACCAAGAATGCATAGAATTTATGGATGGGAGAGATAGTTCAGCCCTTAAAACCACTATTTGATCTTGCAGAGATCCATTGTTCCCAGCGTCCACATGGTGTCTTACAATCATCTGTAACTACAGTGTAAAGGAATTCTATGCCTTCTTCTTCCCCTGCTCTTACTGCACACATAAGGTGTACTACATACATGGAAACAAAACAAAACATTTAGACACATAAAATTAGGTAAGTAAATGCTGTTTATAACAGAATGCAGTTTTTCAACTGAAGTTACATAAGATATACTTCCTTTACAGGAGCTGAAAGGTTATTTTGTTGTATTGTTATGCATTTTTCGAGTATTAAAATAATTCTGTTTGAATTCAAAGTATTTTTCTAGATTACAATTATACTATATATCTCTTTAAGTTAGTAAAAAATATCATTTCTATAATTTATATTATTATAAATCACTACCACCAAATTCTTGTCAGCTGCTTTATAAAACAAGCAAAAATGAATGAAAGAAGACATGGTAATGTAAGCTAACACATTAAAATGTGTGATTTATATTAAGAAGTTACCACAAAGACTGAACTTGCTATTCAGGAATCATTCAATATTTTCATCCCAGAAGTAATTTACTCATTTTAAATATGAGAAGATATTTTAAATTGCAACCAGGCCTGAACATGTTTCTTTCTTTATAAAAAAATTCACCACCATGCCCTGTAGCTAGAAGATGGGAAGATGGAGAGAGTAATTTCCGTGGTGTGTTTTCTGAAGTGAAGTTTGAATTGAGGCAACTTAATAACTGTGCTTAAAGTGGAGTTTTCTAGATACATCCCAAATTTCCATTTTACTCCTGTTAAGTAAAGTTGTAATGGTAGAGGGTTATTGATAACGAAAAAATTAAAATGAGTTTCCTACTTATACCTCCTAAATATTTTACCATTATACATTCCATCTAATGAATACTTTATAGAATTGCTAGTTTTAGATTAAACATTTATTTTAGCAAAAATAAATTACAGTCCTGAATAGGTTTGTTCTATGCATAGGATAGAATGACAACTAGGAAATATATACAAATATTCAACAGAAGATTTTAAAAATAGATAATTATAACTCCTGAAGCAATAATAGCCATATTGACTATTGATAGATCAATTATAGCTTGCTTATCACCCAGGAAGTCTTATGGAATCTATGATTCCTTCCTGTAAGGAGAATGTTTTCAGTCTGCACCCAGGATCAAGCAGTCCACTTCTCCCTTTGCGGGGAAGAATAAGCAGCAAGCATTTCATTGTGATAAGGGCTAGTATTGCAGAATGTTCTAACCACATTAGGAAGGACACAGGATCACAGAGTTGAAGAAAAGCCAGCATAGGTCACCATAGCAGCTATTCTTGAGAGAAGAAAGAGACTGAAGTCTCCTTGAAGATAAAATTGATAATAACCCAGAATCTGAAGTGAGATATAGGCAATTATCTCTTTAAAGGGGGATTTTTAAAGAAATATATTCTCTAGTACAAGAAAATGAGACACCAATGGAGATCAAGGCAGAACAAAGAATTGTGAACAAAGATTTAGTGTAAGTTGAAGAATCAAGATGAACTCAAACCAAAAACAGTCTTTGGCTGAATAAGGAGGTTTTTTTCAGGTCTCTATGAACAGAGATAGTTATTTTACAGCTCCACACTTTTTCATATTTAGTTTTATATAACTACACAAAGATTAACTTTTAAAATTTTTTTGTTTTTTATTTTTATTTTTTAAAATTTATTTATTTATTAAAAATTTCCACCTCCTCCCCACCTCCCTTTACCTTTTCGCTCCCCCTCCCTCTCCAGTCCTAAGAACAGTCAGGGTTCCCTGCCCCGTGGGAAGTCCAAGATCCTCCCCCCTCCATCCAGGTCTATGAAAGTGAGCATCCAAACAAACCAGGCTCTCACAAAGCCAGTCCATGCAGTAGAATCAAAACCCAGTGCCATTGTCCTTGACTTCTGAGTCAGCCTTCATTGACAGCCACATTCAGAGAGTCCAGTTTGATCACATGCTTCATCAGTCCCAGTCCAGCTGGCCTTGGTGAGCTCCCATTAGATCAGTCCCACTGACTCAGTAAAAACAACTTTCCATTGCATAGAGGAGTTTCAGTTACTCCCCAAACTTTGCAAATCCTCAAGTTCAGTGCTTGTCTTGTAGGGACAGCTACAGCTCAGGCACAGATCACTTGTCTGCTAGATACAAGGCCTGGACCAAATCCTCACAATCTCCAGAAGTCAGTCACTCCAAACCTGTAACCCCATGGATGTGCAATGGATTCACACGTTTATGACAATTTCTAACAAATCAGAATTAAATCTTAATTGCCAAGGTAAGAATCCTTCACATTTAATTCCATTTATTGTTTTCTTTCAGATGCATGGATCATCCCATTTAAACATTTGACACTGATGCCTCAATGCAAATATATTTATTGACTAAACTTCTATTTATTCATCAAAATCTGGTAGGACATGTGCACTTCTGCACTCCATAAAAATGTTTTCTATTAAAACAGAGAAGTGCAGCCAACACACTGAAATAAACATGTCCTTGACCTTGTCTCTTTAAGATCGTGTTGTCATTTATGGTTTCCCTCAAAGTTTCCCTGGAGTCTCACGTTAGCTACCAAGGGAAGCTAATACATATTTGGTTTGTCTCCATCTGCTCAGTTGCTTACCTGTGTCTTGTGCATAGAAATGGAATACAGTGTCAAACTTGGTTACTCAGGTATCTATCCTTATCTAAAATACTTCAGTTGTGTTTTCAAATTGTTACTTATTTTTGTCTCATGTTTTTACTTGACCCTAATCATGTTGACCTAATATGGACACTTGTATTGTCTCACAGGTCTTTACCTCATCACATTGTTTCACCAAATCTGGAGTCCTGAATCTTTCACATTCAGGGATAACCACTGTATTTCTTTTGAGTTCCTTCTCAAAGAAAACATGGAATAAAAGTCAGGTAAAAACGTGAAATGTCTGCCATGTTGTTTGACTAACAAAATTATTTCCTTCATTTTTTCCTGTCGAGACACTTCATGTACAGTGAGTAAATTTCCCAAAGGACAAAGAGGCATATATTAAAAATGTGTATTTATTCTATTTCCATAATCCAGTTGTTTGTATGTCCTTTACAATGACAACTTCTGTTGTAGAATTATATGCCATTGTCTTAACTTTACATACAATTTCCTGAAACTGTTTCTATTATATATTTATCATCTATCAATCATCATATCTATCTATCTATCTATCTATCTATCTATCTATCTATCTATCTATCTATCTATCTTCTATCATTCTTTCTACCTACCTATATATCTATGGAAATTATCTATTATGTATTTCTATAGCTGTCATCATTTTTTTCTATCATGTATCTTTTCTCCTAGATATGATAACGATTTCTATGGTGTGGTCTTAAATTTTTTTGTTCTTCTTAACATTGGATCTTAGAAATTGTTTCTCATCAATTTATAGTGTCTAGTTTTAAATGCACATAGTATTTTCATGTATAGATATACTTTAGATTATTTATGGGTCTCCTATTTCTTCTCATTTATATTGCTGGTAATTTCCTGCATTACAAATAACACAACATTGAATACTCTAGTACTGGTGTATTGTGGTTTTTGTATTCCAGGATATAAAATGGGAAATTAATACATTAATATTAGCTTCTACTTCATCTTCTCTTTTTCTTTTGGATTTTGCTATTTAAAGATTTCCCACAAAAGGATTTATTGAATTATATTCTTTTCTGTAATAATAACCCATTCATTTTTCTAGGTGTAGATTTACATTAAATATTTTTACTCTTCAACAGAAATTTCCTGCCATTGCTTGCCCCTTTACCCCTCAGTTAGCTAAAGTTGCTTTGTAATGCTTCCTTCAAAAGGTTGAAAATGCTCCAATTCAGTAGTTGGGTTCCAGTGCGAAATGTCCTCTGCAGGCTCAGTGTTTGAACACATGGTTCCCCGATGATGGCATTGTTTTAATGTTTTTTGGAAGTATTAGAGGGCAAAGCTTAGCTGGAAGAAGTGAGTTGTGGACTAGTAAATGCTTATGTGTCCGTCCTGGTTCCTTTCTTCCATTTCCTTCCTTGCTCCTCGAGAATTGATTAGCCTTGGGCACAAATTCCAGCCATTATGAACATCCCCCTTCATCATGGACCCTGCACAATGTGACCCCTATCATATAAACCTCTCCTCCCTTTAGCTTCTTCTAGCCAGATATTTGCTCTTACTGATGAGTTAGGCAACTAACACTGCTAGTACTCTGCGTTACCTTTATACCTGAACAATAGCATGGGTGGTGGTGTAATTTTCAGGTCATGTTCTGTCATCTCTTTGAAGATTTAATTGCTACACTTGATTTTACCATTTAACAGTGTGATGGGATCCAAGGTCATTCCTACCTTATTTTCAGTTTAAGTGAATTGACATCTCATTCTGATAAGTGAAGAATTAGTTCATTATTTTTGGTGTCTAACAGATCTGTGTGGCTTTATTTTGTTTTTAACTATTTCTTTACTTGTTTATAGAAAGGAGTGAATCTTTGAAATAGAAAGTTTAAAATCTTGTTTGTTTCTAAATATATGTCTAAATGTTTTATATATATTTGTCTCTGTATATAATTCATCGTTTTGTTCGATATTTCAGCTATACAAACATGGTTTATCTTTTACTTTTCTGTTAGGGACTGTGGACCACCAGACCCTGAATTTTTTGTAAACAACTTGTTTTCCTTTGCTCTGAACAGCCTGCGGGGGAGTGAGTTCTGATGGGTCTGCAGCTGAAAGATCCTGAGAGCCAGGGCGTGTCCAGAGCCCTATATAAGCTGCCCCTGAGCATAATAAAGTGGGCATTCTTGGCACTCTTGTATCAATGATGGCCCCATGGCTCTGTCTGTCTGTCTGTCTATGTGTGTCTCTGTGTGTTTTGAAATCTCCGGCTCGCGAACCATAGAGTAGCACAGAGAGCTCCCAGAACCGTCAGAGCTGGTATAGTTTTACACTTTTCAATATTTTAATTTTATTATTTTTAATTAAGTCATATTCCTTAATTAATTATTTACCGTATGTACCCTTTTATAAAGTTTTCAAAGCCACCTGCTGTCTCCAAAGTGGTTTCCAATTCTGTGCTTAGTTTCTCTTTTCTATTCTAAATTCTGCCTGCCCATAAATTTAAGAAAAATAAAAACATTTTTTTTTAAATTTTCTGGGATGTGTCAGTGACTGAATTTAAATAAAAGTACCATGTGTACCTGAGCCTGTGGACATTAGAAGAGAGTTTGGTGTCTTCTGGAACTGGAGGTGTAGGTGACTTTGAGCTGCCCTGTGGGTGCCGAGAATTTCACCAGGAAGAGCAGTAAGCTCTTACACACTCCTCACCTCTGAGCTATCACTGACTGGAAAAACAAACAATGCCTGTGAAGACTTGACATGTGCTAGCATTGCTCTAGGGAACAACAGCACAGTAGAAAATGGGGAAGGAAACATTTCCTTCCTGGCAGAGGCTACATTGGAGTTTGTTTTTGTGTTTCTGCTATGAGCTTGTTTTACAACAGTGGTTTCTTCGTTCACTGTCTACACACTGGTTCCTGCATCTTATCTGAATAGAAACTTTTAAATAAGCTGCACTGTTCAAAGCTTTATATCTTATTTAAATAGAATGATAATAAAGAGAAAATTCTTTTGACAATCACTTCTTCCTGTTCTCTTTCTTTTCGGGGTGGTACAATTATATAAGAACATTGATTACAAATCCTTTTATTGGTCATCTTTTAAAGATTTTGGGGAAAAATGTGTGTGTGGGGGGACTGTCTGGGGAGGCCAGGGGCGCCTTTAGATCCTTGTGAGCTGCAGTGCAGGTGCTGGAAGCTGAACTTGGGTCCTCTTTAACCACTGATTCATCCCTTCTGCCCATACTGTTAAGCTTTTAAACCTGGTCATTTACACTTTCCATAGAGTTTTTTTTTTCTGGTAAAATACATACATACATACTTCAGCCTTTGGTCAGCACATTATAATCAGTATAATCAGCACATTATAGTAGAGCCTCGTTTGTGCATTTGTTTTACATTTTGAAATGATCACAAAGAGATGAAGATCATAGCTGCAGAGATACAAGGAGACCCACAAAGCTTCAAATATTCACTTTCCATAAAACAGGTTCTTCTTTCATGCAGTGTGCACCCCAACCTCACTTTGTGCTCCCTCCTCTTTCCTCAGCCTCCCCCCTCCTCTCCCGCAGATCCACTTCACCTTCATTTCCCTTTAGAAAAGAGTAGGCCTCTAAAACACAACAACCCAACATGACAAAACAAGATACAGTAAGGTCAAAGACCTCAGATCCACTTCACCTTCATTTCCCTTTAGAAAAGAGTAGGCCTCTAAAACACAACAACCCAACATGACAAAACAAGATACAATAAGGTCAAAGCCCTCAGATCCAGGCTGGTCGTGGCATCCCAATAGAAATAAAAGAGTCCCAAGAGTAGGCAAAAGAGTCAGAGGCACACCGGCCCCCACTGTGAGGTGTCTGATTGGCACTTTTGTGGCACTCTCCAGTTCTTTACAGGAAAATTTTGCTAACAACAGTTCTCCCTATGGACTAAAATAATGTGTTAGTGGATTTGTTAGCCTTTATTTATAGACCTTAGTACTGCAAAGAACCCCCCACAAATCTCTCTCCTGTAGCTCACTTCAGAACTAGTCTGCTTGCTTAAAAAATGTAAACACGTGTGGGGTCTATGTGTGTGTGTGTGTGTGTGTGAAAGAGAGAGAGAGAGAGAGAGAGAGAGAGAGAGAGAGAGAGAGAGAGCATGTGCATGTTTAGAGGAGGAGAAAAAATATAGAGAGAAAGAGCTTGTTTGATTTTCTGCTGCCTCGTTCTAAAGGGAATGCTAAATTTGCTCAGGAAAATGTCTTGCTACCAGATGTGTGCCATTTTATTTCATTTTGTTCATTTTATTTCAAAGTTCTGTTTCTGTTTTGGAGAATTGGACTCTCATGCTTTCTTTGAAGCCAACGGCTATAGCAAATCTTTGTGTACTCCTTTTGCACTGTGTACTCCCTCTGCACTGTGTACTGCTCCTGCACTGTGTACTCTTCCTGCAGTGTGTACTCCTCCTGCAGTGTGTTCTGCTCCTGCACTGTGTTCTGCTCCTGCACTGTGTTCTGCTCCTGCACTGTGTACTCCTCCTGCAGTGTGTACTCCTGCAGTGTGTACTCCTCCTGCAGTGTGTACTCCTGCAGTGTGTACTCCTCCTGCAGTGTGTACTCCTGCACTGTGTACTCCTCCTGCACTGTGTACTCCTGCACTGTGTACTCCTCCTGCACTGTGTACTCCTCCTGCAGTGTGTACTCCTGCAGTGTGTACTCCTCCTGCAGTGTGTACTCCTGCAGTGTGTACTCCTCCTGCAGTGTGTACTCCTGCACTGTGTACTCCTCCTGCACTGTGTACTCCTGCACTGTGTACTCCTCCTGCACTGTGTACTCCTCCTGCAGTGTGTACTCCTGCACTGTGTACTCCTCCTGCACTGTGTACTCCTCCTGCAGTGTGTACTCCTGCAGTGTGTACTCCTCCTGCAGTGTGTACTCCTGCAGTGTGTACTCCTGCACTGTGTACTCCTCCTGCAGTGTGTACTCCTGCAGTGCGTACTCCTGCACTGTGTACTCCTCCTGCACTGTGTACTCCTCCTGCAGTGTGTACTTCTCCTGCACTGTGTACACCTGTACTGTGTATCCTCCTGCACAGATACTACCTGACTTGCATTTACAAAGCTCCCGGAGTCCAAATGAAGAGAGGGAGGAGTGATAAAATGATCAAAGGAGTCAAGACCATAATGGGGATACCCACAGAAACACCCGATCTTAGTTAGTAGAACCTCTCTGACCATGAACTGGCAGTGGAGGAACCTGCATACACCAAACTAGGCCCTCTGAATGTGGGTGACAAATGTGTGGCTGGGGCAGTCTGTGGGGCTACTGAAAGTGGGACCAGGATTTATCCGTAGTTCTTGAATTGACTTTTTGGAGCCAATTCTCTTTGGAGGGGTATCTTGTTCAGCTTAGATATAGCGGGTGGGAGGGCGTTGGTCCTGCCTCAAAATGATGTCCCAGTCTTTGCTGACTCCCCATGGGAAGTTTTATCCTTTCTGAGCAGTCTGGGAGGGGTAGGGTAGGGGGAAGGTGGAAGGTGTGGGAGGAAGGGAAGGAGTGGGAACTGGGAATTGTATGTAAAATGAGAAAAGATTGTTTTAAAATTTAAAAAAGTTAAATTTACAGAAATGCTTTGACTCACAAATGTTCTCTGGCCCTACAAAGGTAGATACTGGACATCTATTTCTTGTTATATTTGTATTTATATTATTGTGCAATATAAGAAAGAAAAAAAGAAGAAAACACTCACGCTATTTCTTATGCTCAAAACCAAAATGCCTATTTTTAATAAACATGAGTAGGCCTTTATCTTGGAATACATTGCCAAGAAACCTGTAGAAATATCATGAGATGAAATAGTAAAGATGATAGAAATACAACATGTCATCACTGTGAATGAACAGTAAATTCCCACGAGATAGCACTCCATGGGAACAAAACCACTGGAGTCCTCTCTGCTTGACTAATTAAACACCACACAATGATGGAAGCAACCATAAGGATAACTTAAGAACTGTGTGAAAGAATTACATTTTCTAAAGAATGCGGATAAAAGTACTTTTTAGTAATTTGACATACACCAGTATCTACTCCATGAAAGGCTCTATACAAGGTGAATACTAACTTCTGAGTGGACCGTTTACATTCTACCTACCAGAGACAGGAGACATGGCTTCACCTAACTGATAGAAAATGAATCAGTCGAAAGTAAAAAGAAGAATCCCAGCTATAGAACCCCTGGTTTTCTGAAGTAATGAGGACCATGCAGATTAATGAGATTGTGAAACTATTACAACTATTAACTTTTCCTTTTAGGCTCTTGACATGTAGATTGAAAAATTAAGTGAGTTAGACAAGTCTATTTGAAAGTACAAATGAATAAAGGACGAGACTAAGTTCACATTGGAGTGTGTTTTAGCTGCTCTTCATACGTATTAACCTACATAATGAAGCTAAAATTCCTTACATTTCAGATTGTGGATCTCCCTTGAAATCTTCTGGGTTTAGTTTAATTCCCCACATTTCTCAGTTACAACATGTTTCCACATAATTAAACAGTAAGTTTATTCTGTGTTCTCCCTCCCTTGCTCATTTTCATCCAGGACATGAACTCTTCTAAAAATTTGCATAGTAACATTTATTCTCTTTTCTGCTCCATGAAGAAACATAATTAAAAAGGTGAAAGACACTGAGCTGATGTCTCAGAATGCACTAATTCATAATAGTATATTAGCATTCTGATTAAAAGAAAATATCTAATGAAACCAGAGGAAAATCTCACACTCACCCTTCTCATTATATGTATGGTGAGTTCTGAGACTCAGGCGATGTTGCCGCAGAAAGGCTATCATAAGTGAATGTTGCTTAGGAAGCTATTCAACGGGAGTTTTAAACAGCTGTTCCCCGGCTTCATTAAGACTCATTATGAGTTGTCATGTAATAGAGAACTTATATTTTTTGATGATCTCTGCATACCAGTGAAGATAAAAGTATGTCTTAAGGCAGAACTAAAAAGAACAGAAGTTGGTACATATTAAAAATAGATTACTAAAATGCCCTAGTTAGTTGGCACAGACCTTAAAAGCCCGGTACAATCATTCAGATTTAAAGGGAAAGATAAAAAGTGACTTAACTCACTGAGCTTTTAATACATCAATGGTTATATTTTAGGGGAAAAGAGCCCTCCACTCTTTTATATGAAAGGTACCCGAGGGCCCAAAGATTGATCTGTTCATCTTCTGATGGGATTCAGAGAGTTGGCATGGCCATGGCCCTGAGGTGCATCCTGGTGGCTTTTCTAATTGTTCCTTGTCTTCAAGGGCAGGTGGAGTTACATCTACCCTCCACATATCATGCCCCAGACACCTTCCTCTTACTGCACAAAGCAAAAGGCTATCACGGCTCTTGGTCCAAGTTGAAGGTCATTGACATAGCTGGTTCTGTATCAACAGGGATCTTCAGAATTAGTATTTAACAGTAGAAGGGACTGTGGGAGTATGTGTGGCTGAACAGAGATCCAGAGAACCACATTTTGGAGCTCCTTTTGCACGGTAAGTGCACTGTTAAAAAATAATTTTGTTACCTTAGATTATGATCACTAAATTTAGCATAAACTTTTAATGGATGTCTTTTTTCATTCTTTGTGAAGGAAAAGAAAATATCTGAAGGGCAAAGAGATGGCTTAGTCATTACAAGTCCTTACTGCTTTATCAGAGGGTTGGAGTTCAGTTTCAATACCTAAGTTTTGCTATTCAAAACTACCCATAACTCCAGATCTACCCAAAACAACCCATAACACACACACACACACACACACACACACACACACACACACACACTCACTCATGCGCATATTCCATCTAAAATAAAATCAAAAAGGAAAAGCATCACCAAGCACTCATACACAATATTACAATTGCTATTGCATCTCAGTTGTGTGCTGGGTTGTGTTTAATGTTAGGTGACATTAGCACTGACAATACCTGCTACTCTCCTATCAAATGGAACCACAACATGCTCGCCAGGAGTAATTTTGTGACTATCTTTGCATCTATGTCCCCATTGCAGATTCATTTATATCCTCATTCTCAAGCACATTAACTCGCATCTAGAACTCTGTATCTTTTGAAAATAGATTAAGGAAATGTGAAGTGATTTTCCTCTTTCTACTGCATCCTTGTGAAAAGAGCCAGGTACCCTGTAAATGTGGCTGTTGCAGGAGAAGAGCAGATTACCATAAAATTCAAAACAGCTCATAGAAAGCAGCCTCCATGACAGAGACCCAGGCAAGAATGTGATAATGGAAGAGTGCCTCAGGAGGGAACATGTGTAATTCCACGAAGCAACTTAACTGCAGAAGGCTGAGGACAACAACCATGATCTAACAAGTAGACAGAATGAGAACAGCAAATATCCTCAAATGTGCACTAAATTCAAAGAATATAATAGCTCCTTTACATAAGATTAGTATGAAAAGGAGGAGAGATGGTATGAGGTGCTAAACATCTATTTCTGTAAAAACAGCAAGGTGACAAAAACAAGATCCAGTCAGGAAAAAAATAATATTTGGTCTTACATTGGCCAGGTTTCTTCACAGAAGCACAATCACTGGAATCTGTCTAGATAGATCCAAGTGCAGATGAAAATGTACAGACTTAAAGCTAGATGGAGTGATGCACCACATCTCTAATACCAGTGCTGGAAATAAGGGGCAGAAGGTCCCTGGGATTTTCTGTTTAGATAGTTACCTCTCAGAAATAAGGTGGGCAGTGAGAGAGGAAGATATTTGACACTGATCTCTGACCTCTACATGCATACACACATACACATGCAAATGCCACAAACACACAAACACCATTCCCCATCAAATGTGTAGATTAATAGAAATGATTTAGTAGAAGCATGATTCCATATGACTATGCAGCAATTTAGCTGCAACAATTTAGCTGCGATACAAGACTGAAGTCCTGAAGACCAGTGACACCAATGATGTTAGTCCCAGATTGCATTCCCAGATTGAAGTCCCAAGGAACAAGAGTACTAAGTAGAAAGGAGTACTAAGTACTAAAACAGAACAAGATGGAGGCTCAAGTTCAAGAGCAAAAAAGTTCATGTTAGTTCCACATTATGGTCTGTTTTGATCCTTGGTGCATTGGGGGTTATCTATCTCCACAGATGACAGCAATTGTTTCCCCATTAACTAATTCAGATATCAATCTCTTCCGGAGACACTTTCATGAACACACCCAAAATTATGTTTACAAGCATTCGGGGCATCTATTAATCCAATCAAGGTGACACATAATTTTAGTGATTGCATTCCAATTTTCTGTCAATTTGAATCCAAAAACTTTTATTCTAACTTAATTTTTGAGCTTTTATCAATCAGCTGCTGAAAATTGGATTATTGTTCTTTCATATTTGATCATCTTTAGACCAATATCTTTCTTTCTCCTACGAGTAATAATTGTCAGTAATTTGAAGACATGAAGATAATTAGCTAGTATTGGTTGTTTATTCAATGTTCCAAGGCATTATTCAGGTGGAAATGATTTTTCTATTTTATCTCCTCTTAAAAATGCCTACAGATAATTGAAGTAGCCAGTGGTAGTATCATTATTTAGGTTTTATCTAATCCCTTGCCAGAAATCTAGTGTTCTCTTTTGCAATAGGTTTCCAGGTCTATCTGTCCTCTCATCACTAAAGAACTTTAGACAGTTTCAAAGGAAGCTTTTATAGCTGATATTTTACAATCCTGAGAGGCATATAAGGCCAGAGTTATAACCCATATTTAATAGATACAGGTCAAAGAGGCTACATGAATTGGGCAAGCAAAGTAACCAGTTAGTAAAAGTCCTGGGGCTTCAACCTAGGTGTTCTGAAATCTAATCTAGAAAGCTTTTCTGCTCCATGAGAACACACTTCCACACACTTATCTATAGAGCTAGTACTAGGAAGAACTTGAACTGATTTTGATTCATCTGTTTTCAGGAAAGATTTGTGGGTTAAGATGGGACTGATTATGATTATGAAGCCTTAAAATGTAGCAGGCATATCTATGCAGTCTTTTGTTTTGTAATTACTTTAAAATAATTTTCATTTTAAAGAAGAGTGTTAAATATACAGTCCTTATAACAGTAAGGGGAAGTCTTTGACTAGCTCAGCATGTGAAAAGATGACAGGCAATTTAATTTTGCTGTGCAGACTTTAGTTCTGTCTTGTAATGGATAGTACCACCTTAGTTCTATGCTGAATTTCTCTGTGTTTCTAAGGATTTAACAAAGTGTAAATGACCTGTTCTCCCCATGAAAGATGACAAGCATGCTGTGATGACAATACCATGCAATCAATCTTAAGAAAAGATTCATTCTATTCCCCATGCAGCTATCAAAATAAGAATAGATTAAAACAGAAGGGGCTTGGCTAAGGTAAAATGGGACTGAGATGTTAGAGGTCATGGTCTTCCATCATGCAATCATCATACCTAAATTTTTATACAGAAATTTTGCTGCTTTAAATGAAATGAAATGATTTTTCTTTCTTTTGTACCCTGACCATGGTTTCTCTGATGAAAGAGCAATTATTTTACCTTCTGATTCTATTCAATTTATTCCTCTGCATGACAAGTCTACCTTTTATTTCCAATGCAATCCAAACTTCTATTTTGATAATCCTTGAGGTCAAAAAAGAAAAGGTATGAGATGCATATTATTTGAATGTAGTCTATCACAGGCCATTTACTGGATTTTCTCTCAGTATTTTTTCTTTCAGTATTGCTTCATTCAGTATCAAAGGTATCATTTGTTACCTTGTTTTCACTATAATATATTCAAAGGATTAAATAGTATGTTAATTTTATATGTGAGTATTACAGTGGGTGAATTTAGTCTTAAAATCATAGGTCAGATCAGATATTTGCCACGGTGTATTCTGAGGAACACTGCTTTTATAATCTAGAGAGACTGGGCAAAAGGAATAAAATTGTGAAAAGGCTAGCATTCTAATGATTCCATGGATTCTAAGGATAGATATTTTTCCTTGTTTTTTATTATTTCTTTTATTTTTGGGATTATAATTATGTCATTCTCCCTTCCTTTCCCATCTTCCAAATACCCAAAGTCTCATTCATGTTCTTTCAAACTCATGTCTTCTTTTTTCATTGATTATAGTCACATGTGTGTATGTATATGTGTATGTACCTATGTATTTTCCTAAAATGTTACTCACATGTATATTTTTAAGGCTGACCATTTGGCTTTTAGATAACTAATTTGTGTGACCTTTCCTGGGGAAGACTATTTCTCTCACTATCAACATTCTGTAGTTTCCTGTATTTCTTTGTGTAGGGTTGATGCCTTGTGGTCTTTACCCCATCCATCTTGCCATTTCTATTGTTGTCTGTGTTTAGTTTATGCTGATGAGACTTAATGGGTGCTACTTCTGGCAGTCCTAGGAGACGTAACCTCACAGCAAACTCCCTGATCTTCCAGCTTTTACAGTGTTTCTGCCTCCTCTTCTGCAATGTTTCCTGAGTTTTAGGTGCAGCTATAGTTTGGATATGTATCCATTGGGACTGGGTTCCCCAACTCTGCATTTTGATTGGTTATGTTTTTCTCTAGTAGTTTCAGTTTACTGCAAAAAGGTATTTTCTTGATGGTGGGTAACTCTATGTGTAAATATACAAAAATAGTTTAATTAATAATTTATCATCTGGCTTGACAGTGCTTTCTCTAAGAGTCAAAGACCATCTAACAAAACCTCTGATAACAGGAATGAGAAGCCTTCTCTTGAGTTATTAGCTAGTGTTATCAGAAACTTTCTTAAAACACTGAGGTCATTACTATTACTCTTGATTGTCCCCAGGGGTGTAAGGTAAGCCTCTATTGCTAAAGACATCAGGCACTTCAGACGCAGAGGATCTTGAGCTGGAAATGACATGAATGCCTCCTCCCTGAGGACCACTCTCCATGGTAACAGAAGGCACCATGCAAGTTTCCAAATGAGGGAAGTAACCAACAACCCTACCCTGCTATGATGCCTATGAACAGAAACAATGACCAACATGACATTATAACCCCAAGTGTGCACTAGTAGTGCACATACCTTGGCAGTAACCACCAGCTCTCTAATTTGACTTCAGGCCCACTCCAAAAGAAGAAAGCCAGGTCTCATACTAGAAACCTAGCCAACTACACAAGACTAGTGAAATAATGGATCTTGAAGGAGAACCTATAATCACCACTTTACTAAACTAGCAAAATCCCCAACCACATTCTAAATATTTGTCGTTATGTGCACAGATAGGGTAGGTACTTTTGTTCAATTTTGTCTAACTCATCATTTTCAGATTCATTTTATTCAATCACAAATATTTCATGAAGTTCCAATATAGGCTAGTCATTCTTTTTTAATTACAGAGATATTATAAGGGGCACGTATAAATATTATAAAGGGAATATATAAAATACATTGTATAAAAATTCTTGCCACTGTGGAACTTATGCTTCAGAGAGAGATGCAGACAATAAACAAATTCATTAAACAATGCCCTGTTAGCAACTGCAAAATATGTTTAAATTAAATATATGGAATCAAAAGAATGGGTAGGCAGAATAAAAATGGAGAATTTTATTTGACTTTGGAAGCTACATTGTACTCACTTTTGAAATCCTTATGGACCTATCATTCCACAGAAAACACAATGGGATCAAGACAGTTCCATGCTCTGCCCACCTTGGACTGCTTCACATCCTTGGTTCATGCGTTGCATTCCTTTATGGATTATTTATGTTGCTAATATCCCCAATTCAACTGTATTTTTTTCTAATTTTACTTTCAATATCTGTGATGTGTGAACTATAAGTTATATAACACTTTAAAATTTTAAAAATAACTTTATCCTCTGGAAGATTGAGAAAGCTAACCAAACTTAGAATAATAACCACTAGGTGTTGGTGTTACCACTGGATCTCAGAGATGATTTTAGACCTTAGCAAACTACTTGACCTAGATATCTGACAGTATAAATAGGTATTAAAATTTTTTCTAATCTATTGAGATGCATGTTAATAAATTTTACAAGTATTTTCTAGGTGATGAAGACAAGCACCTATCTATCTATCTATCTATCTATCTATCTATCTATCTATCTATCTATCTATCCTCTATCTATCTATCTATCTATCTATCTATCTATCTATCTATCTATCTATCATCTGTCTGTCTGTCTGTCTATCCATCATCTATCTATCTATCTATCTATCTATCTATCTATCTATCTATCTATCTATCTATCTATCTGTAACACGAGGGCAGGCTTGTTGGGGTATCTGTTCCCGCCCGGTACCCCACAGCTGGCAACTCCCAAGGAAAATCACACACAAGACTCCATAAGATTATAAACTGATTGGCTCATTAGGTCAGGCTACTTATTGGTTCTTATAACTTATGTTACCCCCATTATCCTTATCTATCTTAGCCACACGGCTCAGTACCTTTTTCAGCTGGGCAGGTTACATGCTGTCTCTTCGGTGATCTGCACAGGAATGGCAGAGGAACCTTCCTGCTTCCCAGAATTCTCCTGTTCTCATTGCATCACCTCTACTTCCTGTCTGACTTTCCCACCTATACTTCCTGCCTGGCCAATCAGAGTTTTATTAAAATACATGATTGACAGAATACAGATAATTCTCCTGCACTATCAATCAATCAATCTATCTATCTATCTATCTATCTATCTATCTATCTATCTATCTATCATCTTCAATCTGTTTCATTTGGTAAAAAGATTTTGTGAAAGATAAGAATATAGGCTTATTTAGCTTTTTATCAAGTTAAAATGTATCTAGTGCTGGGAATGTAGCTCAGGTGGTAAAGTATTTTGTTTTCTTGGACGAAACCCTGAGTTCAATTCGAAGAACTTCATAATCCAGAGATTGTGATGCACAGTTGTTATCCCAGCATTCAGGAAGAGAGTGACAATGATGACAAACAAACCCACAGCCTCCAAAACAAACAAAAAAAAACCCATAAATAAATAAGTTGACCTCAACCCATATTTTATAGCATGTATTTAATATTGTTTAACAAACTCACACATCTGTTGAGCACTATGATGGTTTATGTTCTCCGTGAGGCACCAAAAATATGAATTTAGTAAGTTACTAGCCCACAAAATAAGGGTAACTAACAGTACAATGCAGTAAGGACAATACAATTTTAGATACAAGGATGATAAACGCTTAATGCATGAGGGAGGCGGCATCTGAAGTAGGAGAGTAGCATATGCAACTCTGTAGACAATTTAGAGATGACAGAGAGGTCTGAGTTGCAGGGTGACAAGTATGGAGGCAGGAAGGACTTCTATAAGAAGTGAAAGCATCAACAAATATTTATACAAAATATTTATAGAACAATAAAAGACACATTATAAAAGAACTAAAAGACATTAGTTAACCACTCTTTCCGTTTCCCCCATGAAGGCTGCAAAGCTGTGTGTGTAGTGATACATTTTCCCTTCCTCTGCACTGCCTGTAGCAGAGGAATGTTTTATCTCATTCTGGACTGCTGCATTCTCACGCTTCTCACAGGCCTAGTGTTCTTCATCCCCACCCCCAGAGTCTGGGCACAGGGTATTCTGAACTCTCATGTCTTCTTCTTTCTTTGCTTTGTTGTCTCCAGTCACAAAGTAATGAACTCACCAGGCTCTGACCCACTAGTCACTGGACTTCTTCACTCCCAAACTCTTCCAACTGCCAGGAAACGCACGCATGACACTTGCCAATCACTTATCTTACTGATGGCAGTCTGCCTCTGCACCTGCTGCTACCACCATTCATAAGAAACCTTCATAGTATCATATACAAGGTGCCTTTTTTTTTAGGGCATTGAAAGTAAATCTTGAAAGACAGCAATGACTTAGCTATGTGAAGACTGAGGAGTGAGTATTTCAGACAGAATGGGCAATAGGGGTAAAAGCATTGAGGTAGAAGAGTTTGCCAGGGGCCCAGAGAAAAACAGAATTTGACAGAGGCCTATATAAAACTGTCTGTCTCTGCTAAACACATAATATTGCTCTTTATGACTCCCCCTTACCTTATGGCTCCATCTCTAATTCTAGGACTTCTTCAATGTATTTGTTTAGAATTGGATATCCTTTGTCTCCGTGATGCTTGAACCTCCAAGAGTTATACTCCTCTCATTGCTGTTAGTTCAGATTCGCTTCTCTGACCTTCCAAGGAGACCTTAATGAATGGAGGGTGAATTTTTGCTTTCTAATAATGACCAGTGCTGTCCAGGTCCCTGTGCTCCTCTTTCATAACTAAGGCAACTTTGTGTTATTTCCTGTCAGAATGTAAGTATCTGATATGCAACTTCAAAGGGGTCATGATGCACAGGTTGAAGAGCCCTGCTTTAGTGTGTTCCAGTTTTATACCTGCAGCCCTATCTCAGTTCAGACTTTCCCGTTCGGTTTTCAACTGGACATCTGCACCCATATGCTAATTAGACATCTCAAAACTAACACATCACAAATTGAACTTTGGAATTTCCTCACAAAGTCTGCTCCTCCAGAAGTCTTTCTCTTCTCAGCGAACGCAGTTCGTTCTGCCAATTGTTCAACCTCTCAGAGTCTTTCTTTATTCCTCCGTGATTTCACACCCTGCTTGGCAGCTATTCCAGTCCTAAGCACTGTGACTCTGAAGTACGTTTAGAACTCAGGAATCCCTTCCCGCCTGAACCCAGTCGCAGGAAGCTAACTGGTCCCCCTTATTCCATGCTATCGGAGTTGTCACTTACTAACATATGTCGGGTTGTGTTATTCCTGCATCCTCTCTTTCTCCATCCTGCTGTGACTCTGGCTCCATGTGACCTCCCTCAACCTTCCTTTCCCAGCTACTGTAAGTCACTTCTTGTCTTAGGAAACTCTACCAAGACAGTCTGGTTTTCTCTTACCACTCCAAGCAGGTTCCCAATTTCAGGACTTTCCGTAGTTCACCCCCTTCCTTCCCCTCTCCCACATTGGGGACGTTTTTTTTCGCAGATACTCCTTCCCATAACTCTGTGTTGGAAATTTACATTTTCTGAGAGTCTTTGTTTCACACTTCTTCAAAAATGGCCCTATATCACTATTTCCACTGTTTACTTGGTTTCTCCTTTAGGTTGAAGATGGGCAAGTGAATTCAGTAGCACCCCTAAATAGGATTAGAGCTCAAATAATCTTGCCCTAATTTAGAGCACCCACTTAGTTTTCTACTGCTTTTCTCAAACAAAGCAGAAAACTGGAAGCTTCTCCTAAGAGCACACACTGCTTTTTCAGACAGCTCATTGCCTTCCAGTAAACTGTTTGTGCAAAAAGAACTCATGTTTTCTTGCTTTCTAAAGATCAAAACCTTTCTGTGTTTTCTCATGCTCTTCTCCAATGGTTTTCCATATTTATTCAGACTTAAGCCCAGCCAAAGGGCTCCTTGTTATTCTTTCATCGCAGAACATTCTCTAAGCTTTTTGTATAGAAGTAGACATTTTGGTAATATAGTTTTGTTTTCATAGAAAAGAATTGTAAAAGAATTTACCTTGCTCCTTAACAATATAGCATTTTCAAAGCAATACAGTGTAGCAAAAATTATTTGTACAGAATTCCATCCTCATTTCCCACTACCCCTTTGCACCATGTACCAGCTGGTGCACTTTGGGTGAATGGCTGGGTAATGGCTCAGTTCCCAGGGAGAAGGAAATGAATGAAAATCTAAGCAACTTTTTTTTGTTTTGTTTTTAAGTGCAATTAAGTTCCATTTAGGGAGATATTCTGTTCTGTTTTGAACTGTTTTCCTGGGCCTGTGATTGTGTCTCATGTTTTGTGTGCATGTTAAAAAGTAAATGTGTTGAATTAAAGAGGAACATAATATCACTTTCTGGAGGAAGCCCCAGACACTGTACTGAGACCTGCATTTTAACCTCGATGATTTGCTCCATGATTTCCTCAGTAAAATGGGGGCAATGCTCCCTCTGAGAACAGCTCAGCAGATTAGGTGAGATAATGTCAGCTGTGTCACACACAGCAGGTCCCGAATAAGAGTAAGGTGTCCTTTCCTGTTCCATGAAAACCCTCCTCCATTTTCTATTGCTGGTTATTTCATTAATTTGGTTTGTTCTAGGTAAGGAACCTCCAGAAAATTCTATCGTTTTTGTCACTCAGTTTCTTCCGTTGCTCCTGGAATCACAACACCTGATTTGCTGTCATGAGGATAAAGCATGCAACAACAGACAACAGCAACAAGAACCAAAACAAATTCTGGCTTAACAAACCTTCTGGAGCTAAGGTATCATTATTATTTGGTAAAACTGCTAAATCCATACAATTTCCAATATCCATATCAGTGATGGGAAGTGCTGACTACACTGCCCGCAGTGGACTTCCGGTTCCTTGGGAAAGCTAACTTCACTCACATACTTCCAATCTTTCTTATTTTTGAAAGTCACTCTCTCTCTCTCCTTAAATTCATGTCTAGGGAAGCACTGCTCTAAATTTGATCAAAGTAAAAGAAAAAGAATCTTCAAAATTAATTGTGCAGCAATAATAAAAAGTATCTCTTTAAATGACGACCATTGGGACTGAAAATGCAACTGGATGGGAGTAATTATTTTCTTGTACTGTTTCTTTGGTTATTTTCAGGTTTTGTTGGTCTCAGCTCCAATGACTTTTCAGCAGGGGAAAGCCTTCCTGGGAGGGGGAGGTGACTGTCTACAGTGTATCTAGATATTTGGTAGCAGTCTTCCAGCAATGTCTTCAGATACTGTCAGTTTTCCTCTAGGAATGTTCACAAGTGGAACAAGTAGCTACCAACTCAGATGGACAGTTACCAGAAGCACAGGTTAGAGAGCGAGATCTTCTCTGTTAAGTGGTTACCCTCGCATGAGAAGAACCACTCAGCTTAGGTCAGACCCTTAGAAACCTAAGGTGCTACCAATTTCTCTGGTTTCTTTAGCTGGGTGACAGACAATGCACCAGAGAATAGTGTGGGGTGACTTAGACTTCAGTTTCTCTAACAGAGTTCACAGTTGACCCTCCAGGATAACTATGAACAATGCTCCTTTTCGTCTTCAACTCTGTGCACAATTGACTTAAGCTATGTAGTGCACACTATTCAAAATCCTAGAATGCAGGGATTAAAGTGATAAATGCCCAATGCATGCCTGAGGTGTCTATCCATCACCCTCTGAAGCGCAGATGATGATAAAGGAAATAGATATACCATTAGGACTGGTTGCAAGGGTGACGAGGCAAAGAAAGTTGGCACAGAGTGCTGGAATGGGTTAGATAGACAAGGTCTCTCTGAGGGCATTTGAGACAGAAATCCACGTTCCCCTACACATTCATTCAGGCTCAGTTGGTATTTTAATATTTGGTCCCTAGTTCATGATGCTGTTCGTGGGGAATGTAGAGACTTTGTGACATGGTACCCACGGAGATCAACCGCGAGGGGATGGGCTTGATTGTTACAACCGCCTGACACAGGTCTGCAGTCTCCACTTCCTAACTGTAATGTGGATAAGGAGATCCCTTGTGCTGTTGTCACCACAGGGAGAGCTGCTCTTGTGCCTTCTCTGACTGACAACCTTTGAGACTGTCAGTCAAAATACAGCTTCCTTCCCTTGAGTTGTAGGGTCTCCATTAAGTACCTCCCAGAGGATCTCGGAAAACCTCACGGAAGATGGTATTGGAGTCAGAGGGGGTGGAGGACGCCCAGGAAAACATGGTCCACTGAATCACCTAATCAGGGCTCACATGGAGTCACAGAGACTTAAATGGAAAGTACCGGGCATGCAGGCGAATGCACCATGTCATTTACATATATATTACAGCTATCAGCTTGGTGTTTTCCTTTTCTTTTGGATTGTTTCAAGATAGGGTTTCTCTCTGCCCTGGCTGTCCTGGAACTCTTTATGTAGACAGGTTACCCTCAAACTCAGAGACCTGCTGGTCTTTGCCTGCCAAGTGCTGGGATTAAAATTGTGCTCCATCACTACCAGGCTAGCTTGGTGTGGGCAGGTATGTCTCTGACCTTACCGGTGGGATTCTTTCCCTTTTATTAGGTTGCCTTGTCCAGCCTTGATATGAGAGTTTTTGCCTTATTTTATTGTATCTTGTTTTGTAGTATTTCATTGTTATCTCTTGGAAGTCTGCTTTTTTTTCCTAAAAGGAGACAGAGAAGGCATGGATATGGCAGAGAGCAGAGGTGGGGAGGTAGGGAGGAGTGGAGGGAGGATAAATTGTGGTTGGGGGTGTATTATATGAGAAAAGAATATATATATTTTGGAATATATTTTCCAAAATAAAATAAATAAATCAATGAAAGATACTTCCACTAGGAATTTGGTCACAGTGACGAGAAATAACTAATACAGACAGAGGTCAAAGGATGCGTGGGAGGGGTCTACTTCTGGCTCTTGCCATTCTACCCTCAAAGAAAAAGAAAAAAACATTTAGTCTTTGTATTTATATATCATGCAGGTGAATTTCCTATGAAAACTTGATTTCTTGTTGTTGTTGTTGTTGTTATTTTATGAATATTCCTTAATAAACAAAAGCTGAAACCAGCCTATGCCATTCCACATATACATAAATGCATACAAGGGAAGTTGTACATATACATGGTTTAGTACTTTATTCTCTTTGATCAACTGTATTCCATAGCAATATTTCTCTATCAGCACTTGTAGGGTGGCTGCTTTTCTTTTTGATAATGTAGTATGATTATAACACTTCCCCTTCCCCTTTCTCCCTCCAAACCCTCTCCATACCCTTCCCTACTCCCCTTAAAACTCATGGCCTCTTTTTTTTGTTAATTGCTATTTTAAATATATACATAAATACTCCTAAATGTAACATATGCAGTCCGTATACTAATACTACTACATTTTCAGAGCTAACCATTTGACATGGGACAACCAATCTGTATGCTCTTTCCTGGAGAAGACCATTTCTCCCTCTCCAAGTTTTTTCAGTTGCCTATAGTCCTTTGTGTAGGGTTCAGGGGACCTTGTGGCAGTGGAGGGGCCGATTATAAGAGCCAGAGACTCAGGGGGCTTGTTGTGAAATGATGTTGCTCACTGATGTCAGAAAAGTTGATTACTAAAAATTATTTATCATTTTGAAATCATATAGATACATACCTTGTACCTTGATCATATCCACCACTACCCCACCCTTCCAATGCCCCCCAAACCATACTACACATCTTCTTCCAGCCTCACGTCCCCTTTCTCCTCCATTTCTGCCTCTTTGCCTCTGTGCCAGCATTGGATTATAGGCCAGGAACTGGATATCATTTTGTCCCAGAACCCACGAAGGAAGATTTGAGGATTAGGTAGCATTAGAAGTACTGTCCATGTTTCTAATGGCAGGTAATTAGCCTGAAAAGCATTCTCACCAAATGTGGTGGCCAATTAAGACTGGCCTGCAAAAGGAGAGGATGCCGCCTCTGATAAGGAAAGTGGTCTGTGCGGCGTATGCCACTCTCCGAGCGGCTCTATTGTCAGAGTTTCTGAAGCTCTTTGTTCTTTCTCTTAAACCCATAGCTTCAAACCCAGGTCTTATTTGAAATCTGTCAGCCGAGGTTTTAGCCATAATACTAGTCTTATCTTTTCAAAAAGGCTGGATCAAAGTAGCTTAGTTTTCATCTGAGTTTAACAGGGAAAATGGCCCATGGCAGTCACTCGGTAATGAGTGCTTTCCCAGGTGACCGACACTAAAGGAGGTTAGGAATATTCTGCCTTTGTGTTTGCTGTCACCATCAGGCCTTCATCCATATGTATGGATGTATGTATAGACATGTGTGTGTATATGTACAGCATACAGCACAGTCTTTGTAGAAGTAGTGTAAGTCTTATACTTATAATTCACCGTTTCTCCTGTGACGAGAGTTTAATGAGGGTTAAGTACTTTTTCAAACTAGGTCAAAATCAAGGCAAGAGACTCATGGTATATTATACCCTTAAACGCAAAACCCTGTTCCAAAGAAAGTAAAACAATATAGAAATTTATCACTCATGTTCCAGACAGACAGTATGACTAGAAGCTAAGCTGGGAAAGAATCTGGGTTTGAATCCATATAGCCCAGGTAAGGCTGGGTACAGCCATGTGCATATGGAATTTCAAGTCTTCCACCCCTCATGGGGCTGGGAGTGGAGCATGGAGCATTTCTGACAGCTCATGGACCATAGCGTAGTAGATTAAACAACAAAGTGAAAGACCAAGACCAGCCCTTTAATTTTCCTCTGATATTCACACACATTCTGCAAATATAGACTTGTACACACACATACACACACACACACACACACACACGATACACAGCTTAACATACATTTTTAAAAATTTAGTATTTATTATACAGATTCAGTACATGTCACTTTTGTTACAATTAAAAATTGATTTTTTTATTATAAAATTTTCTATGGGTAAATAATATGACCTAAATGTGTGACAAAGTGGAGTATTCTGGGTTATTCAAAGAGTTGTGTCCTGAGAAACTGGATTGGTGAAACTTGCTCTGACTGGAAAATTAAGGGTGAACAGGTCCGACATGCTAAAATTTGGAGTGTCCTAATTTTAATCTTAGATGTCTTACTATTAGTAACTGAAGTAGAGATGTTGAATTAAGAGTCAGATATGAAAATTTAGGATTTAGATGAGTTTAGATATAATGGAATAATCCAGACGCCATTTGCCTACAGATAATATTCAGAGTCATAAGCTAAGTAAACCCAATCACAACCTCATTGAACAGAAAAAGAGAAGAGGTGGGGAATGTGAAGCAAAAGCAAAACAAAGAGACTGTGTACATCTGGATCATCTGTGTGGGTCTGTGTGAGGAAGGAAAGCAAGATAACCACATTTCATGCTGAGGTAGGATAGATAGTCAGGGGAAGAGTGAGGGGTAAATAAGACTGAGCGTTGAATGAGACCCTCAAAGAATTTACACAAATATATTTTAAAGTTATATGCGCTATCCCCTATGTAGGAAACTTCAATCAAACTCTCTCTCTGTCTCTCTCTCTCTCTGTCTCTCTCTGTCTGTCTGTCTCTGTCTCTGTCTCTCTACACACACACACACACACACACACACACACATACACACATTGTGTACATGAAGACTTTAAAATAGTATGTTCCCATAGGGCCTTTTCAAGCATCATTAGTGTTTGTTATCCCTCACTGACCCCACCCCTGCCCAACCCTCTCATTCTTCTCCTTATCTCATTCCTTTTCTTCATTATCCTCCCTTTTCCACTTCATATAATTTTGCAAACTTTTAAGTCTCAAAACATAAAGTCACAACCATCCTATACATGATTTATGAATTAGAGGCATAAAGCTAAAAAAACTCCCATCTATATTTGGTTAGGGAAATAGATAAAGGGTTAGGAGTTGGTTAATTGGTTACGGCTTTCCCTCTGCACAGGAGGACCTAGAAAGTGATGTTATTCTGTTGCTTGTGTTAGTGCGGTTCCGTGGAGAGCTGAAACACACATATGTCTACACGTAACTCTCATTTACCAAACAGAAGGGCTATTTCATATGGTTTAGCCTAATATATGCAATATATTATATATATATATGTATGCAGTTATGCGCACTTGCCATTATAGAAAGTTTGCTCACATATGAATAAATAAAATAATCACAAGACCTTGGCTTTTGAAATAAGCTCCCTGAAAACTACACTTTCTGAATTTCTCCTTTCCAGAGGAAAAATCAAGGCAGAGCAGGTAAGTGGTGGCTGAATTTATACTTCTTTCCTGGGCTCATTCTCACCTAAGTCTTTACTAAAAGCTAGAAGTGACTGATGTTTTGAATATTTTGATTATAGAATAATACATGTACACATTTATTTGCAAAAACATCAAAGACAATAAAAGAATGTACAAAGATGAATATAAAAGTTACCTTCACGTCTTTATGTGTGCATGCCTGTTTCCTTGTGTAGTGTCAACAGAAGTATGTTCAAGTACCCATGAGTACATATGTGAAGGATATTATGTGTCTTCCTTCATCACTTTCACCTTGGTTTTTAGAGAAGGGCTCTCCCACTGAACTAGAAGCTTGCTGTTTCTGCTAGTCCAAAAATCTCATGTCTTCTGAGTGTCTGTCATTAGTAATGGTGTTATAGGCACACACAGCCATGTCCAGCTTTTTATGTGAAATTTAGTCTCATCAACGTATGTAGATTAACTTCATTTAAAATTACTACATTGTATTCAATAATATTGCTGTTATAATTTATCCAATGCCTGTCTGATTTTGAATTTACATTGTTAGATGTAAGTGATATTATTAATAAAAATAATCATATTTCAAGTTTCAGGGTGAGAGTTGAATATATATCATGAGAGTACTTGGCTAACTAACATTTAATAATGCCAGGCTTGCTTTCAAACCCAAATCTGATGTATATAAATTATGGGAAGTTTCTCTTATTTACTCTATTAGTCAGGTTTTTCATCATGGTGACAAATTCCTTAGAAAAATGACTAAGGAAGAAAAAAGATTTAGCTTGGTTCAGTCTCATAGGTTATAGCTTATGGTCAGCTTCATCCATCATTTCTGTGACTGGTGAGGCAGAGCATCCTGACACATGGATGAGCAAAATGTTGATGAGCAACCAAGAAGTAGGGGGAAAGATAGAGGGATGCCTGGGACAAGATACACTCCCAAGGATATATGGCCCAGTGCAATTCTTCAGAGTGAGACCTACTCTCCCATTCTTCAGACAACCTTCTAATCAGACCACAAAGGAATGAACTCATTGGTGGATTAACCCATTGCTTAGGTCAGATTCCTCATGGCTGATTCCGTGACTCACTCTATCAAACAACTGGGGACTAAGGCTTCAGACATGTGAGCCTTTGAAAGTTATATTATATACAGACCTTAACATTTTCTCTTCACAATTTATAATGATTTTAACTATTATACATGAATATGTATCTTTCATTTTATTTTATTTATCTAGCTTCCAGCATGTATTTTGTATAACTTGTCCTATTTGGTTTAGAAAATCATATGCTCTGTAGATAATATTTCTAAAATTTATTTTAAAAATGTTTCACATATTTTTATCATATACTTCCCCTCCCCCATCTCCTCCAAGATCCTCCTCATTTCCCTAATCACCCAAATACATTACTTCATGTTCTTTCTCCCTTCAAAATAAAATAGCAGAACCAGAGGTCTATATGAACAAGTAAGACATAAATACCAAGATGAAACAAAAACAAACCACCTGTATGCAGCGCTCTCTCTCTCTCTCTCTCTCTCTCTCTCTCTCTCTCTCTCTCTCTCTCACACACACACACACACACACACACACACTCACAAAATTAAACATTCATGGAGTCTATTTCATGTTGGCCAACTAAACATGAGGGCTGCTGTACAGTTGATATACCTAGTAACACTCCATTGGAGAAAATGATTTTCTCTTTTCTTGAAGTTATCAGTTGCAAATAACTTCTTGGTTAGTTGTGGAACTTAGTGTTTGTTTCAGTTTTTCAGTCTTAGGCTATTGTCTATTTTGAAGTTGTAGTAGACTTTTGTGGGCTGTGATGTTGCAGTGTCTATGAGTTTATATGTGTATCAGCCCTGTTGGGTCTGGAAGTTACTGTGTCCTACTTCTAACCAAGAAGCTATTTGCTACTGATACAGGTGGGAAAGGGAAACTCAGTTGTCTCCAATGGACTGACACTGGGCATCTCAGCCACACTGCAGAGAAAGCATTATGTCCAGGAGTGGTAGGTCAAAACAAAATCATTTTTTTTTAGTGAGCTTTTATTGTGATTAGGTGATTTTTGTTGTATTTTGGTTTTTTGTCTATTGTTTTTGGTATTTTTGGCTTTATCTTTAAAAAAAGAAGTTTTTTGAGAGGGGGGGAAGAAAGGAGACACACACACAGAGCAGGGAGAAGGCAGCAGAGTGATTTACATAACTTGTGAAATTTGGTGGAATGAACTGAGGGATGGCTGGAATATCCCTCAAGATAAAGGCAATCCTTGGACTGTTTGCTCTTCAACCTTTAGTGAAATTAACTGTGTGTGCCTTGCATTCTTGGGATTATTATTTTGAATATAGTAAATACCACACTTGGGATTATTCTCTCTAGTTATTTGACTAGATTTCCAGGTTTTAGTAAAGTCCAGCCAAAAAGGATTCTTTATGAGAGCTATGGTATTTTTCTAAATGTCCCGCCTCTTAAAATAGTCGACCCTGTAGCTGCAGTGGTTCTAGGTGGGGACAACATTAGCCAGAGAGCTGTTGCTCATTTCCCTATGCAGCTAGGGGAAGCTGACGACTTCAGTAGAACAATGCGGTGTTTGAAAAGTCACTACTGGGGGATGACTGAGTCTTTGACATGGCTGTCATATATCAATGCACAAAGCAACCATTAGTTCAGAATAACTTGATGAAAGTTTGTCAGATCAACAATCATAAAGTTAGAAGATACAAAGGAATCTGCTGGAGGCCTAAAGTAATTTATTAGGGATTGTTTTTAAACCATTTCACAGGAGAGGTGTATCATGAATTTGCTAATGACAGCTCATGGAACATACTCTTCAATTAGATTATATATATATATATATATATATATATATATATATATATATATAGAGAGAGAGAGAGAGAGAGAGAGAGAGAGATTGAAGCCAGTTTACATGTAGTCTGGTTCTGTATGTTAGTGTGAACCAACTATGGAATTCTGACCAAAGCCCAACTTGACAATAACTTTAAAAGTCATTTACAAGATGGAAGTACTTCATTAGGCAGGATTGTGAGGAACATAGCTTCATTTATCTCATATGGAGGAAAAAAGTGTATAGAAGTAAATGTATGTTTGTATGGATTCCTGGGTAACAGTTGAATGGTTTGATATTAGGGAAGAATATATAAGCTATGATCTGTAGGCCAAATATCATCTTCTGCTTATTTCTGTATGGTCTGAGTTGAAATGAAACATTTCAAAATTTGAGGAAAACATTTTTACAAGGGTATTATTTTAAAATTTGTGAAAACTTCAAATTTTGGTGTCCACAAAAAATATTTTTATCAAAATTACTAAGCTTATTTTGTAGAATCTTTCTGTTCTTAAGTAACATTGTGAGAACTAAATTGTTACAAAAGAGACTATTTATACAAACAATGACAAACATTCATAATCTACTGAATGTGACTATTTCATATATATTGAACATGAGTATATTAATAGATTAAGAATGTTTGTCATTTTTTAGTGAAGTTGGTTACAAATGTTATTGGTCAATGTAAAAATAAGCTAGAAAAATAGATTAAGAGATCTTTTTCTAGGTGAAAAAAAGAGGGATAGGATATAGAAATAAGAGAAAATGGTAGATTATTGAATCTACTTCTAATCCAAAAAAAGAACTACAAGTTAAACTCAAACAAGCTGTCCCCCCTCCCATGTTACAGAGTGGTGCCCACGTGGATAACTGCATTCACAGAAAGTCTGAGAAAGCTTGGGAAAGACTAGAGTAAAACATTTCGGTTTTCAGCCATAGCAGGAAAAAAGCTGCACTGTTTTAAAATGCCAGCTTTCTGGGCCATCCTGCCAGGAAAAACTCTGACTCTTTCAAGCAGGCTGTCTCGCCTATGGACACACTGTTGCAGCTTGCTTTCTGGCAAGGACCTTAAAACGCCATAGAGTTGTGGCAAAAAACTTCTCATATTCCTTAACAGATTAAAAACCCACATGGTCAGAAAAAGAGAGATATACAGTAAAAAGAGATTCAAAGAGAAAAAAAAAACCTCTAAATGGTTTACAGTGTGTTAAAAATATATACAGGATAAAGGTTACAGTTCTCAAAGTAAAAAGAAAGAAAGAAAGAAAGAAAGAAAGAAAGAAAGAAAGAAAGAAACTGGTTGTGGTGGTGCAGGCAGGTAGGATTTGCCTGGGAGGCAGAGACAGATGGATCTCTGTGAGTTCAAGGATAGTCTGGTTTACAGAGGGAGTTCTAGGACAAAGATACACAGAGAACCTGTCTCAAAAAGCCAAAAGTTTAAAGTAAAAATAAAAAAAAGAGGTTAAAATAAAGCCACGAAAAGACAGAAAATACACAGAGAATCTTGATACTTTATGCTATTATGCTCTCTTTAAATTGTTTGAATGCTGAGGAAGGAGCAACAGCTACTAAAAGATATTTGCTTATAAATGCATCATAATTAATCCAAGATAGGTATTTGAAAATAACTTGACTTCAAAATTGAAGTCAAAAGGTATGTTACTTTGGAGAAGAGATTTTGCTTTTGTTTCCACAGAAAATGAGAGGCTGTGGATTTATTCAGAGTTAAGAAAAATCAGCCTTGATCAAGGAAGACCACCTGAGAAATCTTCTACAGGAATAGATGGCCCAGATGTCTGAGTTCTACATCCAGAACAGGTTCAAGACTGCTGCCTGAGATGATCAAGACTCACTGGATACTTCAGTCAGGACTTGATCATAACTCTAAATTTTCTTTAGGTCCCCATAAGATTATCAGAACGCCCAACCAGCTGGAAGTAGCCTGGAATACTATCCCCACATTCTCAAAAAATGGACTATGAATATTTTCCTTTTTTTAAAAAAAAAAGAGGGGGAAGTGGTACGGGAGAATTGTCTGTAATCTGTCAATTATGTTTTAAAGTATAGGTGGGAAAACCAGACAGGAAGTAGAAATGATGCAATGAGAACAAGAGAATTCTGGGAAGGAGGAAGTTGATTCCTCCCATTCCTGCCCAGGCCACCAAAGCCGCAGGATGTGATCTGCCCCACTGATAAAGGTACTGAGGCACCTGGCTAACATAGATCAGAATAATGGGTTAATATAAGCTTCAAGAGCTAATAAGTAGCCTGACCTAATGGGCCAATCAGCTTTATAACTTATGGAGTTCTCTGTGTGATTTTATTTGGGGCTAAACAACTGGGTGGGGTGAGCAGGACAGAAAACACCAACTAGCCAGTCTTCATGCTACACACATTGGTGTGAATTTTGGTATACTGATACAAATTTAAAGTTAATTTTGTTATACTGTATATGTATTTCTATACTCTTATTTGGGGTATTGTGTTTATGCAACTCAAGTAAAAGTATAATATGTAATTAAGAGATACAAGTTAATAGTCATCTCTAACAGTCAAAATTATAATTAGTCATACTAGGTATGATTTTAAGGTCATACACAGATATATTTAGATAGATTGATTGTCTTCAAACACATCAAAGATCAGAGAACATGGCATTTAATATGTTTAATAACCTAAGTCTTTTCATGACAGTGAGACACATCTAATCCTGGCAGCACCAATTTACTTCAGAGAAGATAATGGGCATTGGAGAAACTCCAAATGGAGTTTTCCTTCCTTATTGCAAAAGGTATCCATTTGGAGGGGAAAAAACTGCCCTTGCCTCAGTTGCTGACAGTATACTATCCAAACTGGACCAACAGGACACATACACAAAAGCAACTTCCAAGCTTTCACAAGACAAGATAGGGCAGTCCTTCAAAAATTCTCTGCTTCTCAAAAATGTCTGCCTGATATAACAGGCCTATAGGCCAAAGATTGATACTTCAGTATTTCAGAAGAGTTTTTGTGACTGTCCAGGCAGTCAGATGTCCCTATCATTAGATAATAATTTACCTTTCTGGGGTCTTTATTGGAGTTAAAGACTAAATAATTAGAGTTCAAGTTTGCCTCAGTTATAATAAAAGTTAAATTAGGCATAAAACTTTAGAGTCACAAAGAAAATAGATAATAAATAGTATCTCTAATTTTGCCAAATTCAAATGGACTAGATATTATAACTGTAATTCTTACTTGACAACTGATTTTGTTGTGTGTAACCTCACAATGATAAAGTTAAAATCTTCCTTTTTAATTAGACAAAATAGGGAAATGTGGAATATTTCTTTACACTATGTGAATATATGTTGATGTGATTAGTTTAACAAAGGTGACTGGCCAATAGATCAACAGGATAAAGTTTGGTGGGAGAAATAAACTTAGAATGCTGGGAAGAAGAAGGGCAGAATAAAGGAGTCACCAAGCTGATGCAGAGAAGCAGGGTGTGTGCAAAATGAGGTAACAAGCAATGATCCACAAGGCAGAATATAGATAAGAAATATGGGTTAATTTAAGTTATAAGAGCTAGTTAGTATTAAGCGTGAACTATTGGCTAGGTATTTATAATTAATATTGAATCTTTATGTTGATTATTTGGGAATTGGTAGGTATCAAGTAAAAGTCCACCTACTTAGTTGTATACATGTATATTTAGTAAACATATACATACACATTATTAATTTCTGCCTTTAAACTTTGCTACAGCTAGCTATTCTATTCATGGATCATTTTCTCTATTGAAGGTAACTGAAGATATTCTCTGCTTTCATATTTAATTAGAATCATAACAGTTTTTCAAACTCTCTTTGACTGTAGTGTCATGTCAGAAAATATGCTCTTTAGTCCATATGTTTATTTATATGAATTTAGATTAGCTAGGTTAATATGTCTGTTGCTACTTTATCTCCATTCTGTTATATAAGTTGCTCTTGACCAGTTAATGTGACCGAGCTCTGCCTGCTTTTATGGTTGTAATGTAAATACATTGCTGTTAAAAAATAGTCTCCAAGTTACACTGGTAATATATGACAATGAGACTTTTCTAAAAATTTTTTTAGCTCATATGTATAGCCATGGGCTAATGAGTTATATAATGCTGAAAGTTGATGAACATTACCTGATTTTATTGGAAAAGAAAAGTTGATTAACACGTATGCTATTCCACTCTCAAAGAAAAATCCATATCTGTATGGGAAGGTCAAGAATTACACCACCCTTTTACTCAGAATGATAATAAACAGTGATAAGAAGTCAATATGAGAGTTTCCACTTTACTTATTATTAATAGTCAATTATCCTCTGCACTTAGCATTCAATAGTAATGCTAGGTTGCCTTTCTCTACATACTCTTCATATCTGTGAACATGTAAAATAGAAAACTCCAGTATATTGTTTGCCTATAGGTGCTAGGATGGCTAACATAAAGGGTCAACCCTAGAATCCCACACAGGGAAGGAGTAATATGGAGGCTTTGAGAAAGTACCCATCCTTTTCCTCTTGCAGAGTATGTTTGTCACCATTCCAGCACTCATCAGCTTCCAGCCAACATATTTCTGATAACTTATAATCACATAACTTTACTCCCAAGTAAAAACTCTGGAAAAGAAAAAGTGTATTCAGCATCCCTGAGTCTTGACTTGAATTATTGGCCATTGTCTTTGACTTTTGCTGACTCTTGCTATGTGTCTTGGACATGATTCTGGTCTCACTATGACACCTGGCTCTTCCCCAATTTTATTCTCTGATTTGAAATTCCTGTTCCCATGTTTAAACTCAGTCTTCCTAAGCAGGATTGATCTAAAGTTCGACAGAAGATTTGCTTGATCCTTTGTGGGAATTTATTTTTGTTTATTGAGGAAAATGATTGATATGTCTGCCTTGCCACGTGTAAAAATAATAGAAAATAAGGAAAGAAATCTTACTACACATGGAAAAAATAATTATATCTCTAGAAAACACAATTATTTGAGGAAAAAGTATTTGAGGCAAACCAAGAAAATTTGCACATAAGATACCTTGAAAAAATAGCAGCTCAAGAGAGCAATAGTTTTCTGGTGGATCATTTCTGCTACATGCAACCGAGGAACCAAGAACAGAATCAGAAAATATCTTGATCATGAACTGTGAGCTGCCATTGTACCTAAGCATCCTCTATCCGTATCAGTATCTTTGTGTCATAGTGAATATTGGTTCCCTCTCCTCTGTTTCCCAACCACCGTAAAGTTTTTCCAAACTATAAATCAAAATAAATTCTTCCTTCTTTACTTGATCATCACAGGTATTTTATTTACCAGAACATGGAAGTCTTCAGTTTCTTGTCCTCAAGGAAAGCAGGGGATAGACACAGATCTGGGTGACAGCTATCGCATGGGCTCACCATCTGATACTTGCTCAACCATCTTTGGCAGTGGCTTCTCATCAGGCATTCTTCTGAGACTTAAAGAGCCTCTACCTACCCCCAAAAGTCCATCTCAATGACTTATTTAAATATATTTTGCTTATAGTAGTCAATTAATTCCTCTCCTAAGCTCTTATCTAGTCTATAAACTTTTTATAAAAGGGACCACAGAGTTCAACACTACAGAAGAAATATGGAACCTGAACCTCTCTTGCATTCATCTCTGCCTGACTCTTAACTGGCCTAGTATGCAGACCCAGGACAGGAATCTGTAGACATTGTGAGTTCTTGACTGCAGTGCCTGTGTCTTTTCTCGAAGATGACCTTTCACAGCTCCTTTCCCTATCTTACAGTATTCCTGGCCCATCTTTCACAATGTTCTCAAAGTCTTAGAATAATATACCACCCAACCATCCCTTTTTCTCCCTCCTTGCATAGTTAGGTGCTTCTGCATTTACCTTCATTCATTGTAAAGAAGGGATTGTCTGATTAAGGCTGAAAGTAAAATTTGTCTATGAACATAAGCATAAATATTTAGAGGACACTTTGATTTCTAAGTAGATTAACATCATTGTTCCTTGCTGCTGTTTGCTGCTGATAGACATGGGGAAAGAGAGAACCTATTGATTCTGTGGTGTACCCACTGATGACTCCAGAAGCTCCAAGAGATAGTTCCAATCCGTTGGTCACAAAAGTGGCCCTGGCAGAATAAATGGATCACAAAATCAAACCAAAAGTAATGATTGTGAGAAAATGTTTGATGGAGATGAAGTCTGTGAATAGCAATGGGGAGAGACAGGAACTGGGAGAGAGTAATCAGAATACACTACTATGAAATTGTTGAATCACAATATATATATATATATATATATATGTATATATATATACACATACCTAATTAAATTATCATTAAAATCATTATGTTTAAATAATATATTAAAATATGTCATATTATAAAATATTGTATGTATTTTAGTATTATTAATAGTATATATAATATAAAATATTAATTAATATTATATATATATATTAAGAAAAACCCATCCATACCACAACTCTTGGAAAGGTGGACATCATTCTCTAGACTATTGATATCTTTGGGGAAACCTTAAGAAAATCAGGATAATTGTTAAGTCTTGATTGGAGTAGTTTATGAGGTTGGACCATCTCATCCAGCAGCCTTGAAGCTGTTTTGGATACAAAATTCTGAGGAGACTGTAACAGAGTCATTTTGAGATGCTGGAACACCTGGGCCATCTGTTTTCATTGTTGCTTGTTTCCCTTGTTCTGAAAACACATAGACTTTAAAAGGTAACATACATATCTGTATTGATACAGGTTTAGACTGTGTGTTGTACCCATGTTATCCAAAGGTGGTTTTTTTTTCTTTTATGTTTGAGTAGGTAAAATATATGTTATGTGTTTTGTAGGGTTTTTTAAGGTTTATTTCTTTATGTCTGTAGCCAGGATTTTCAGGGGTCTTCCCTGATCAAGCCTGATCCATATCAGTTGGAGGCAAGTGAAAGGAGGGGAGGGAGAGGGCACTGTGATTAGTATGTAAAGTGAGTAAAAAATTAAAAATAAATATAAATACTAGATTGAAAAAAGAAAGAGGTGTCTATACAGCTATAAGAAACATATAGAGCACCAAATAGATTGAACCAGAAAAGAAAATTCCCTTGCCACATAATAATCAAAATCCTAAACCACAGAACATAGAAAAATATTAAAACTTGCAGGGGGAAAAGACCCAGTAATATATAAAGGAAGACCTATTAATATTACACCTGACTTCTCAATGGAGTGTCTGAAAGCCAGAAGGGCCAGCCCAGACAAATATATGCACCAAAATTTGCAATCATCTTAAATGGAGAAAGTAAGACATTCCATGATACAGTCAAATTTAAACAATATATATCTCTAAATCTAGCCCTATCAAAGGTACTAGAAAAAAATACTCCAACCTGAGGAGATTAACTATACCTATGAAAACATAGTAAATAATCTCACTAGCAAGATGGAAAGAATGGATGCACATACACCATCATCAACAAAAATCACAGCAAAATAACAGAGATCATGCCTATCAAAGAAAATATTCATCAAGATATCATTTCAATCCTTAATTTCTATGTCCCAGACACAAGGGTACCTATTTTTGAAAAAGAAACACCATTGTAACTTTAATCACATGCTGGTCTTCACATGCTGATAGCTGAGGCTTCATTATCTCACTCCTACCAATGGACAGGTCACCCAGACAGAAACTAAACAGAGAAGGGCTAGAAATAAAAAAAATGTTTCAAACTAAATAGACCTAACAGATATTTGAAGATCTTTTCATCCTAAAATAAAAGAATATACTTTCTTCTCAGCACCTCATGGAACTTTGTCCAAAACTGACCACAAGCCTCAACAGGAACAAAAAGATTAAAATAACTCTCTGCATCCTATCTGAACACCAAGGATTAAAACAGGATATCAACAACAACAGAAACAACACAAAACTTGCAAACTCATGAAAATGGAAAAATTTCTCTGTGGAATGAAAATGAGTCCACACAGAAATAAAAAAAAAATAAAGACTTAATTGAATTCAATGAAAATGAATACACAGCACACCCAAACTCATGGGACACAATGAAAGTATGTTAAGAAGAAAGTTCATAGCGTTAAGTGCATATATAAAAAATTACAAAGGTCTTATACTAATAGCTAAAAAGCATACCCAAAAACTCTGGAACATAAAGAGGTAATCCTACCCAAGTGAAGCAGACTGCAGGAAATAATAAAGCCAAAAGTTGAAATCAATATAATAGAAACAAATAGAGTAGTACTAAGAACCAATGAAACAAAGAGTTGGTTCTTTGAGACAATCAACAAAATAGAAAAATCCTATCCATACTAATTAAAAGATAGTGAGAGAATATCACATTTAACAAAATCAAAAACAAAAATAGAAACATAAAAATAAACAGGAAGAAGTCTAAAGAATCATGAAGACATACTTTAAAAACCTGTAATTCATCAAATTGGAAAATCTAAAAACATGATAATTTTCTTGGTTGGTACCACTTACCGAAGTTAAATCAAGATCAGACAAGCAATTTAAATAGACATATAGTAAAATAGAAGCAGTCATTAAAAGTCTCCCAACCTAAGAAAGGTCAGGGTAAAATGGTTTTATGCAGAATTCTACCTTTCAAAAAGAGTTAGTGCCAATACTACTCAAATTGCTCCACAAAATAGAAACAGCAGAAACATTGCACAATTCATTTTACTCAACCACATAAAATCTAAACAAAGAAAGAGAATTATAGATCAATTTCTTTTATGGATCTAGGAACACATAAAAAGGATCATTTATCATGACCAAGTAGGCTTCATTCCAGAGCAACTTATACAAATCAATAAAATGTAATCACTATGTTCATATCAGTTTTGTTCATAATAATCAGAAAACTGGAAACAACCTAGATGCTCCTCAACTGAAGAATGAACAAAGGAAATGTGCTTCATTTACACAATCGAGTATTTAATATTCAACTGATTAAAAAATGATAACATGAAATTTGCAGGCAAATAGATGCAACTAAAAATATCATCATTAGTGAGGCAAACCAGACTCATAAAGACAAATATGGAATGCATTCACTTATAAGTAAATGTTAGCTGTAAAGTAACTGATAACCAAGATACAATTTATAGACCCAGAGAGGTTAGGTAAAGAGGAGGGCTCTAGGGAAGATGTGTGGATATCCCTGGGAAGGGGAAGTAAAATATATTTTATAGGTGAAATAAAGTTCTTGTGGAACAGGCCTTCCACTTGTTTGGTTAGAGTTACTCCAAGACATTCTATGTTATCTGTGGCTATTGTGAAGGGTGATGATTCTCTGATTTCTTTGTCAGCCCATTGTTGATCTGTATAAAGGAGGTCTGTTGATATTTTTTGGGATCAGGTATGGGCAAGATGGGATGGGAGAAAAGGATGCCAGTAGAGACAGCTAGAATTGGGGGTATTTGGGGTATGGTGTGGAAACCTAGAGCAGTGGAAACTTTCTAGAACCTATGAGGGTGATCCTAGTAAGCTATTGTCAGTCAAGGTTTCCAGTCATGGGACTGGGTTGCATTTAGTTGCATTGATGGCTGAGGGGATCCTGAAGATCCTCAAAAAACTTAGGCTGATGCGAGAACCAAGAGCTGCTCTCCTCAAAATGATGGTGGTGTGCCATTGCTAAGGACATATCCACACAGATCATTGAAAATAGAGAGGTCTTCCCATTCTCCCCTTCTCACTTCACTCTACCTCTCTCCTCTTTCCCCCACCCCACCCCCACCCCCAATCTCTCAATTTTTGCCTGGCAATCTTGTCTACTTCCAATATCCAGGAGGATAACTATATGATTTTCTTTGAGTTCACCTTCTTATTTAGCTTCTTTAGGATCACGAATTATAGGCGCAATGTCCTTTAATTATGGCTGTAATCCACTTATAAGTGAGTACATATCATATTCATCTTTTTGGATCTGGGTTACCCCACTCAGAATAGTGTTTTTTATTTCCATCCATTTGCATGCAAAATTCAAGATGTCATTGTTTTTACTGCTGAGTAGTACTCTAATGCGTATATATTCCACACTTTCTTTATCCATTCTTCCATTGAGGGGCATCTAGGTTGTTTCCAGGTTCTGGATATTACAAATAAAGCAGCTATGAACCTAGTTGAACAAATGCTTTTGTAGTATGATAGGGTATCTCTTGGGTATATTCCCAAGAGTGGTATTGCTGGATCCTGGGGTAGGTTGATCCCAAAATTCCTGAGAAACTGCCACACTGATTTCCAAAGTGGTTGCACAAGTTTTCATTCCCACCAGCAATGAATGAGTGTTCCTCTGGGGGAATGGGACTGTTGGGATGGAGGAAGGGTAGATATGGGAGCAGGGAAGTATATATCTTAATTAAGGAGCTATTTTAGGGTTGGCAAGAGACTTGACTCTAGAGGGGTTCCCAGGTGTCTAAGGAGATGACCCCAGCTTGTTCCTTGGTCTGCTGAGGAGAGGGTGCCTGAACTGGCCCTATCCTATAGCCATCCACACTGATGAATATCTTGTATATCACCATAGAACCTTCATCTGGTGATGGATGGAGATAGAGACAGAGACCCACACTGGAGCACTAGACTGAGCTCCCAAGGTCCAAATGAGGAGCAGAAGGAGGGAGAACATGAGCAAGGAAGTCAGGAAGTGAAGGGTGCGCCCACCCACTGAGATGATGGGGCTGATCTAATGGAAGCTCACCAAGGCCAGCTGGACTGGGAGTGATGGAGCATGTGATCAAATTGAACTCTCTGAACGTAGCTAACAATGAGGGCTAACTGAGAAGCCAAGGACAATGGCACTGGGTTTTGATTCTACTGCATGTACTGGCTTTGTGGGAGCCTAATTTATTTGGACTTTGGACTGGAGAGGGAGAGGGAGGAAAATGGGAGGAGGTGGAAATTTTTAATAAAAAATAGTTGAAGAAAAAAAGAATATAAAGAGGTCAAAGTAGTGCCCACATAGAGCCTTCACCCCTATGATCTAGTCTCTTTGTTTTGCTAGGTTACCGAAAGAGAAATGTGGACACCAAACTAGCCCCCAAAACCTTTAACCTGCAATCTGTCCTGCCTGCAAGTTGTGCTTCAGCAATGGTAGAACCAAACTTGTGGGAGTAGCCAAAGGATCTCTGGTTTAATTTGATTCCCACTTCATGAAAAGGAGTCCATGCCCAACACTACTTAGATGGCTAGACACCATCTAACATTGGATAGTACAGAGACTTAGAACATGACTGGTCTAAAAGAAAAGTTCAATGAAATGATTTCTAATGATATTTTGCTATACTCATTGATCAGTGCCTTGTCCAGTTGTCATCAGAGAGGCTTCCTCTGGTAGTAGATAGGACTATAAACTGGAGAAACTTACTGGTTTTATTTTATAGCTATTTGTGATATTTTATAATGAAAATAATAAGTTAACACTGCAAACAGATGCAGCAAGCTAGTACTGGAAACCAAAACAGAAAATGAGTATGACAGACATACCAGAAAGGGTGGGTTTGTTTGTGCATGCATTAGGATGTAATAGAATATTCTAATGCCTAAAATTCAGGATTGGCGAATCCATTTATGAAGATTTTGTGCGTCTTTCAGAACCTCATTGTTGATTTTTCTGGAATTGATTAATTTCTAAGCAAAAGACTGAGAGAGTTGCAGAAATGTGAACACAGATGCAGAGCTGCACACACAGGAAAGACTATGAGAGCATCACCCACTCAAGTCATCTTGATAAGAACACATCAGTATGTGATAAAGGGCTCGTCTTTGTTAAAGTAGCGTGCTATGAGAGTCAAGAGCATTTTTAGTTTTCTTTTAGCTTTGCGTTAATTCGGAAAAGAATTCCCCCCATGTCTTGGCTGTTTAAGAGAGTGGATGTGGTTATTTCCACCAGATCTGGTTTGTGGATTGGAAATAGATCCTTGGGGTTTTTTTTTTTTTTTGACAAAAAATAAAAGGCTGAGGCCAAAGGGTAAAGGACAATATTATTTAGATTTCAAATGGAACGAGAACAGACCAAGGGAAAATGAGATCTGGCATTATATGCTCACATCGATGGCAGTAATTAAGCTTTGCAGTGTCATTAGACATGATAACAATAATTTGTAGCCTTTCATGGTAGTTTACATGCTAAGCATGGAGAACCACATGATGTCAAGACCGTTGGTATTTCTCATTGTTATTATTTTTTTCTGCTAAGGAAATAATGGCTTTCAATTGTCATGGCATGAGGAGATGCACAACACAAATTTGGATTCTCTACTGCAAAGCAGAAAAGAGGGAGTGTTTCATGTTTTTTAACTGTCTTTAAAATGTGTGGCAGCAATAAAAAGCTAACAAGACACGGAGGTGACTTCTTCCAAGAGTACAGTATGTAAATTTATTAGAGTTAATTTGGCATTATATTAAATGAGAAGTTAATGTTCCTACAAGCCCAGCAACTGAACTATGACATATTATTCCACAGTGTTGAATTGAACCAAGAATAGTCAAGTTGTTGATTGTGGGAAATCTGTCATT
Organism: Myodes glareolus; assembly: GCF_982192425.1. NCBI lineage: Eukaryota > Metazoa > Chordata > Mammalia > Rodentia > Cricetidae > Myodes > Myodes glareolus. Next base: position 41,217,827 of record NC_142045.1, on the reverse strand, counting down.
AATCAGTTCAAATTTCCTACTATTGTGATTAGTGTGGGGGAAAAACCATGAATGGGTACCTTGGAACTTCAGAGTCCACGGCAGTATATTTAAAAACTTTAAGTAGCTAAATATTTCATTTCAATCAACCTAATGTGTAGTGTTTACAGATAGTCAGTTTTCTTTCATGGCTAATCAATTAAAATGAATATCTATTTTGTCTAGTTTTCAAGGCTCCTTTTAGAGAGTATTCTAGTAATTAGAATTTCTCCGTGAATTGCATCTCAGAGTCTTTAAGTGTCCAACTTGGCAATAGTGAATAAGCAATCCCTGCTTCGTATTTATTTCTAACCTCTAATGTCGGTGTAGTCACATGGTTTTAGCCTAATGTTGAGATCTTACAAATGTACCTGATACTAGAGTTTGAGGAGTAGCTGTAAGACAGTTGAATTCGTAAGCTCAATGGATATGAAGCAGGTACAAAGTATCTAGTTCTCAATTCTGAATATATTTTGAACGTTAGGAAAGGAGAAGTGGCTTGTGTGTCTTCCTCCATTGGTAGTTAACTTGCAGCTTGGCTTGGGTTAGGATCCAGTGAAACTTTTGCTCATCCATTTAAAATTTTTCCTTCAAAATATTTTTATTGGTTCTTTGAGAGTTTCATACAGAATATTTCCGTCATTTTAACCCTCCTTCCCCAACTCTTTCCATCTATACCCTCTTCTAGCACACCTAAATTTGTGTGTGTGCGTTTGTGTTTGTGTGCGCGTGTGTGTGTGTGTATGTGCTTCGAAACCAATTTTGTGTTGCCCCAAATATTCTTGAATGTGTAGTCTTCTACTGGAATGGTTGGTTTACCAGGGGACAAAGTCTTAAAGAGAACAAACTCTCTAAGATAAACTCTTACATGTTTACCAAGGATAAACTCTCCTCCCAGCAGCTAACAGTTGCCAATAGTTCCATGGGTAGAAGTGCAATTGTGTATTCACCCTCTCCGTGATGAGGAGGTTTGGTGTGGCTTAAGTTTGGACAAGTTCTATGTGTGCTGTCTCTACCACGAATATTTCATATGTGCTACTGTCCTGCTGTGATCAGAAGATATGGTTTCCTTGTCTTATCTACTGCTTCTGTCTCTTACACTCATTTTGTCCCTAATTTTCAATGATCTTGGAGCTTTCATATTGGGATGTATATTTAGTATCATAATAGACACAGGTTCTCCCCTGGGAAAGACTTTTATGGTTTAATTCAGAGATCTCTGTCTTTATGTTCAAACCATTATGCCACTCTGGCTACTTATAAAAAGCTTTATAGTAATACCAAAATAATCATAATAATAATTGTTAATACTCTGCCAAATTTCAAGATTCCTCAACAATTATATCGATAACCTCTCTGAAAACTTAGCTTTTGGTGCTATTAACAATTTTTCTAATGGGTAACTGAAATAAAAATTATACTCTTCTTTCAAAATAAACCTTCCTTTCATAGTGTGCAGTCTTAAATAAGTCTAATAAGTATATTAAGAACCCCTTTTAAAAGCTTTTTCTTTTATAGATTATAATTGCAACATTTCCTCCTTATCTTTATTCCCTCCAAACCTTTCCCTATAGCTCTCCTTATTATCCTTCAAATTCTTGGCCTCTTTTTTCATGTTTTCCTTTTTTTTTTAAAGAAAACAAACTATCTTTTTTTAGTATACATACCAATCCAATTACCACTCTCTCCCCTCCTCCCATTCCCTCCACATACTCCCCAACCCACCCCCATCCACTCCTCAGAGAGGGAAAGGCACATTGCTTTGGGGAAGGACCAAGCCCCCCCGTACAGTATCTAGGCTGAGCAAGGTTTCCATCCAAAGTGAATAGGTTCCCCCAAAACCAGTACAAGCAGTAGGGATAAATCCTGGTACTACTGCCAGTTGCTCCTTGTCTGCCCCAGCCATGGAACTGTCCAGATGATGTTGGTGAGCTCCCACTAGCTCAGGTAGACTGTTTCAGTGGATGTACCCATCATGGTCTTGACCTCTTTGCTCATATTCTCATTCCTTCCACTCTTCAGCTGAAGATTGGGAGCTCATTCCTGTGCTCCAATGTGGGTCTGTGCCTCTGTTTTTATCAGTTGCTGACTGAAGGTTCCATGATGATATTTAAGATATTCATCAGTCTGACTACAGGGCAAGTCAATATTGGACCCTCTCTCTTCTATTGCTTAGGGTCTTAGCTTGGATCATCCTTGTGGATTCCTGGGATTGTTATTGCTTGCATATATGTATATGTAAATTTAAATATAACATATTTAGAATATACAAATACATGACTATGAGTATTTCTCAATATAACCTGATCAGTCAGTATAATGTTACTCTTACATGTTTTCAGTGATGACCATTTTATATGGGATAACAAATTGGTATGCTCATTCCTAGGGAAAACTTCTTTTCCTACTCCCAACCCAGTTCAGGGGGTTTGATTTTGAAAAGCATGTGTCTCAGAACAGTACGTGTCTAATCAAAGGACAGACTGAAGATGGAGAATATGATCCCAGACAGACAGTTCTTGTATCTGTCTGCTTGTGACTTCTAGAATTCAAAAATAAAAACTCTTAATTCTCAAACAGATTTTACTTTGTTCAACAATGAAATTCCAAATCCATTTCTGATGCATTTCAATCAATTCTTTATGTGTGATTCCCCTCTGTATTCTGTGAATACCATTGGTTAATAAAGGACTGCTTTGAGCCTATAGCAGAGCAGCGCAGAAAGTGCTAGGCAAGGAAAACTAAAGTGCATGCTGGGAGAAAGGAGGGCAGAGTCAGAGAGGCACTGGAACTTTAGCAGGTAAGCCACAACCACATGACCATACACAGATGAATAGAAATTGGTGAAATTAATATATAAGAGTTAGCTAATAAGAAGCTAGAGCTAATGGGCCAAACAGTGATTAAAATAATATAGTTTCTGTGTGGTTATTTTAGTTCTGGTTGGCCAAGATGAACAAGCAACTTCCTTCTACAAATTCTTGATATTTTGGGGTGAATATCTAGGCATTCACCCATCTTGCTCCCATTTAAGCTTTGTTAATGCATGGTTACCCATCTGCAGTTGGTTAGAGTATAACTAATGTATTACTGAGAATGTTGTGATTAGACAGAATTCATGAGATGTTAAAGGAGCATCTGGAGGGTTGGGTCACTGGTTAGATGTGGAAATGAGTCACAGAGTGTATAGTCCCATGGAAAACCAATACCATTTAGCGAGATAGAAGACACAGAGGGAATAACTAAAGAGTAAAAAACATGAATGGAGGTCAGATTACTGAATTTGAGGAGCCTCTCCTGCGTTCAACATGCAAATTTGAACATGCAGATTCATGTTGCAAAAAAATGCAGATTTGTTGGGTCTGTGATATAAACATGGGATTTAGGAAAGGAATCTTGACTTAGGGTCCATTTTTGGGATTTGCCAATGTGTCAAGGAACTGAAATTCTAACACTATGAAGAAACTGACAAGTTGCAATGTGCCATTAGTGGAAAACAGGTCCCAAAGAACATCTTTGATAAAAGAATCAGTGAAGGTAAAGGGAGTTGCAGAGAAGAGAAAGGTCCCAGGTGACTTTGGACATCACACTTTTTCCTTTCATTGCTTAAAGTGCAGTCATAAAACATTATAAGAAGGGAAGATCCAAGGCAATTCACACCTCCTTTCTCCCTGAAGAAGGTGCATTACAACTCTTAAGTTGAGCTCGTCCAGAGGGTGCTGAGGGTCCCTTGGTGCTGTCAGGGAGCCTCCACTCTATACTAAACTGAGACACACAAACCCGTGTCCATCTGCCCTCTCTAGCTCTCCTAAGCTTGACAGAAAAAACATTCATGGATCTCTGGCTTTTGTTTATTTTAATTGCTAGCCTATTAATAATAAGTTTAATTTTTCTGACTTGTGCAAGTGTTTTGTCTCATTATATTCACATAATTAGTAGAAATTCTGCAGAAAATATAAGAAATGGCTCAAGGTACAGGGCATTCACTCACCATGGAAACACACTATTCACACTCAGATTCTTTGGTCAGTTTCACCCTAAGTTCAAAATGTAGATTTGGAAAATGTTGACCACACACTCTTTACTCCAGTGCAATACAGAGTATTTTCTTCATATGCAATCACTTTCATTTTGGTAGAAGGTATTTCTTTCCTATACTACTAGCAAAATCAAATTAATTGTAATATTTTTAAGTGAAGTTTGTTGTGGTCTCCAGCCTGAAGAAAACATACTGTGTATTACATTGTAAACATTTAAATGCCTTGCCTCCTTGGAATATCAAAATGAAAAGCCTGTAAAACTCTTTACACTGTCTATTGGTGATAGCCTAGAACCAAAGATTTTGCTGTATATGTCAAGTCAAGATAACAGTATCTACCTCATGAGTTGTTATGTATGAGAAAGGAGAGTGCTCATCTATTGGGCCTGGGCTCCACAACTCTATGTTCTTATTGGTTGTGGGTTTTGGTGGTGGTCTCTAGTCATTGCAAAGACAAGTTTACTTGATAAGGTGTAAAGATTATACTTATATTTGGGTATAAAGATAAACATTTATATATCGTTATTAGGGATTATGCTGGTTTAGTAAAGCAGTGGTTATAAATCCTCCTTCAATAATCATGGCTCAGTGAGCACCAGACAGTTTACTAGATTTCCAGAATCCTGTATAATTTCCACCTCTTTGAATGAGTCTTAAGTTGGTTACCATCAAGGAATATGTGCTATACTGCATTCATAGGGTTTTTTTTTTTTTTGTCATCCCGGTCATTGATGTGGATTTTAGGGATCATAACTGGGTAGGATTATTGGTTGCCTCCTTTCTTTGAAAGCTTTCTTGCCACTTTCTGGTACCATGAAAGTTATTCCTCAGTGGTGGGTTATTCAGGCCATTTTCCAGCTTATGGGTCTCTGGGATCTGTTTCTGAAATGCATGGTATCTTTAGCAACATGTATTAAACTTCCACTTCTGGGGGTAGCCAAATCAAAAGCCATAGGCTTTATATTTTAGGAGTCTCTTGGACAGAGTGACTATCAATTAAAAAATAGTTTCTTGTGTCTGGGATATTGGGATGTTTGCTATGCAGTCTTTGACTTTTGGAGGGAGCATTGTCAGCCTGGATGAGATACATTCTTTAAAACTCTCTCTTTCTCTTTCTCTCTCTCTCTCTCTCTCTCTCTCTCTCTCTCCCTCTCTCCATGTAAGTGTGTGTGTGTGTCTGTTAAATATATATATTTATATAAATTTTTGTGAAATATATATTTATACACACACACACACGGAATTTTGTAAATTATAGTGTTCATTTGCTTATTCATTGTCTACAAAACACTCCCACAACTAAGATTCACAGATATTGCAGAAGGAAAGAGCAATATCTGAGCCAGAGGATCCGGGAGTTTGCTGGGAGATTGTGTATCCTACAAATGTTAGAATCTACACTCCTAAAGTCTTAGCAACACAACCACCCAAATGTGGGTTGCCTAAGGATGACAACAATAAAAATGTCAGCCTTGATGGAAAGATTCCTGGAGCCTCAACCTTACACAAAGAGCAATAAGCAACTGAGGAAAGCTGGCGTGGGGTGAGGTGATTTTCCTCAGGGAAGAGCCCATTAATTGGTTTTCCAGTGCTAACTGGTTATTCTTGAATATATACATACAAATAACATTACACATACTGAAAAGGTAATATTTAGGAGTATATATGTATAAACATGTACATATATGCATACAATAACAATCAGTGAAAAAGGAGGCCATGAGTTTGAAGGGGGTGAGGAGAGTTATATGGAAGGTTTAGAGGGAGGAAAGGGAAAAATGTTATAATTAAATTATGACCTCAGGAAAATAATAATAATAATAAATAGAAAGTGTAAGCAACTAACCAAGCTGGCTCTAAAGCCTGATGTCATGGACGACATGCTAGAGAACTGTTTCTGTCATTACTTCTTTGCCAGCTCATGACCTCAGTGAGTCTCAATACATTCATGTATTTCTGCAGTGGAAATTGCCAATATGAGTGATATCTGGGGACAGTTAGATTGACTCATTCACTGCCAGAAACACATGGAGCTTCAATAGAGTGCAGACACTTAGAGAATCGATAATTCTATAAGGCTTTTGATTATCCTGCGAAAGATCTATAACTATTTTCTCCGTTGATGTTCTCAAGCTGGTGAAGTGTTTCACTTTTCAGACATTTCTTTCTTCTATCAGCCCCAGACACAGGGTTAACATGGGCGAGAGTGAAAGGCTACAGAGAAGACACAGCTTGATTGAGAAAGCCACGGCTTCTATTTGAAGTTGTAGTTTTGGGGACATAAAAAGGAGGTTGCTTATATATTTTCACATATTCTATTTCCTTTTCCACTCAGCAGCATATATTATTTTTAGCATTTCTCACATAATGATTAAATTTACATTTGAAAACAGTGTAAAAAGGGACAGAAAAAGAAAACAGTTTGGGGGAGTTACAAAGTATGTTGGGTATGTTTTGCTTTTATTCTCTATAATCTAGAATGACTTTGTGTAATACTTTGTTTTATATATATATATATATATATATATATATATATATAAAATGAAAATATATTTTTCATGTTATGAATTGAAGTGTTTTTATTGTGCATAAAATGTTACTACTCTAATAGCAAAATATTAGTTTAATCATTGGAAGTAAAGACATTCATTAGTTTTTTATATTACTCACCGTGCATATAAGAAGTTAGTACACATTTTGGTAAACAGACTGTTCTTTCCCTGCTGCCAGTTCCCAAATAACCAACATGGATACTTAATATTAATTATAAATGCTCAGCCAATAGTTTAGACTTGTTATTAGCTAACTCTTACATTTTCAATTAATACATATTTCTATCTACACTTGGCTATGTGGATTGGTACCTTTTATCAGTATGATTTGTTCATTTTTCTTCTCTCTGCATCTGCTTGCTACTCCTCTGACTCCACTTTTCTCCCCAGGATTCTCTGTTGGGCTCTCCCCCTAACCTTATCCTGTCCTGACTGGCCAGTCAGCTTCTTTATTAAACCAATAACAATGGCATATATTCACACAGTGTAAAGAAATATTCCACAATTTTACCAATTATTTGTTTATGCACGTATCCATTTATTCTTTTACAATTTTATCCCATTGACAAAATTTGTACAATTATATAACTTTTCATAATGTTCACAAACACAAAGGTTACATACATCTTATTCATATATTTTTATCCATTGCTAGTACTGTAAATTCTCACCATTACTCAGACTAAAGGAAGTGGGGTGCACAGTCAATGGAGGTTACTTATTGAAAGACAGTGTACATATAAAACTGATTGTAAAATAGAAAAAAATGTATTTCCATAGCATTAAAAACCATTTCTCCCTCAAAATGTTTAAAAATATCAGCAATATAAGTTCAACTATGTCTTTAAAGGATCTATAAGAGTACATTTTTACTGAATACTGGTAAATATACCTCTGTAGTTAAAATTAGAAAGGCAATCAGAGCCTATTTGTTTTGATTTCTGAACTTATAAATCTGATAAAATTCTTTTTGCGAGGAATAGTCTTTGATTAAAAACATATTGCTAGCACAGTTAAATGGTTACTAGTGAAAATTTTGAAGAAAAGGAGAAAGAACATACTGCTCAGTGTGAGCTGGCACTTTTGGAGAAGGAGGAAGAGGAAGATGAATGAGGAGGAGTAGGAGGAATCGGAAGCAGCAGAAGCTGTGTATGAAAAGCTACCTTCACCACAGCATGTCTGTGTTGTGGGGCCTGAGAAGCAGCCTCAAGTCCTCCACTGTGAACTGAAAATGCCACTGTGGTTTCAGCAGCCAAAGTGACTGTGGTTTCGGCAGCCAAAGTAACTGCTGCTGACTCAAAATGGATGTAAGACAAAGAAACCTGTTCAAAACAAGAGTTCCGCTGTGCCTTAGCCCATGAGGTATGAGTGAAAGCACTCATTGTGGGCATTTTGGTGCCTTTTCTTGTTGTGATGAAAACTCCTCCAAAGATGCAGCTTGTGGGAGACTCGAAATGCAAGGATGCAGTTCTTCATGGTAGGGAAGTCAAGGAGGCAGGAACTTGAGGCAGTAGCTCACATCTCAAGCACCATCAGGAAACAGAGATGGCTGAATGCTAGGGTTGCTAACTCTCCTTTTTATACAGTTCCAGAGCCCATCCAGGGAATGGTCCTACCCTCACCTAAGATAGGATGTCTCCCCACGTCAGTGATGCCTTACAATAATGCCCAGGGGCTGCTAGGCTGATAATCCCTCACAGGCATGGCTGGAGGACCATCTCCTGTTACCGGAGGTCCTTCAAGTTGAGAAGTAAAACCAACAATTACACTTTGGAATGTTATTCATAGTCTCAGCTAAAGTAAGGTTCTGAACTATGACTCTATCAGTCATGTCTTGTATAGCATACCATAGAGTGCTTTTTTTCTGATTGTGTGTGTGTGTGTGCGCGCGCGTGTGTGTGCTTGCTCCAGGTCACATTCTAGTGTACCTGCACTTGTTCCTGCATGAGTGTGGGCACACAAGTAGAGGTCAGGCTAGGTCTTTGCCTTTACTTTGGTTAAGACAATGTCTGTTTGTTGCTTGCTGTTGCATATACTAGGCAAGCTGCTCCACAGATTTCTAGATATTGTGCAGTGTTTACCAACCATCTTGAGATAGCAGCACTGGGATTTTAAACATATGCTGCTGAATCAAGAATGAAGAGGTTATATTAAAAGCAAAGGTAATGATACTGAAAATCATCATTATTATGTTATAATAAGTTTTTATCCTGTACTTCGTTAGTATCTGAGATGAAAAGTTATAAGAATGTTCATCTACAAATGGTATAGGCCTTCGTATCCCTAGAACCTCTCACTAACATGGCCACCTTTCTCTTCAGTAACAATTTGGGGAACGCAACCATCTCAATCCACTTAGTTTATCACAAGGGGCCATCAGGTTCAGAATAATGCCACTGTTATGTCTCCACAGAGGCACTGTCTATTGCCCTACACCTTACAATTTTGAGACTCCCTTTGAAGCAGATGATGTTTTTTACTATCCCCATAATTAGGAACCCCAGATGCCTTGAAGAACCCCCCAAAGCCATTTAATGAACAGTCTGGATTTTCTCAAGGTTGTGTTATTTAGTTTTCCTCATGCATTTTATTTCTAAAGGAAACCTGCAGTTTGTTACAGCCTCAGTTTTCATTTCTAGAATCCCCAGGACAAGCTGTTTTGCACCTGGTGTCACCTGAGACCCTGAGGCTGTGTCAGTCTTGGTTCCACATTCCTGACCACAGGTCGTTAATGACCACAGGGCGGGCATCTCCACCAAGAGACTCAAACGCTTTCTGTGTAGGATCCAGTCTTTCGTTGTTAAACTGCCTGATAATCAGTTCCCACCCTTGCTCTTGTGGTTGTCTTCTGGGAGCCATGTGTCTGTGACCTCCTTAAGTCCAAGTGGGAGAAAAATTTGTTGAAGGGTTGGGGAGTGGAAGAGTGAGAGGCTGAAGAAAACTGAAAGCAAACACACCACAGGCCACTTCTAGCTGGGGTATGAGTGTAGCTATTGGGGCTGCCAACATTTTGAGGAATGTTGGGCTCTCTGCGGAGCTTAGGACAGAGAGGTGAGACAGACGTGACTGGGGAGTAGATGGCATTTCGTAGCTTGTCTCCCTACTTACAGTATGGTGGATGGATATCTCTTCCCTTTATTAAGTATTCTACTACACAATTTATAAGACCCGAGAGTATTCTATTACTGAATTCTTTTTTCTGAAAGGAATAAACTTAATGACTTAGAGTGCCTTAATACTATTCAGGTTTTGTGTTTACTATTCATGGTCAACAACCCTGGCCACTTTGACTCATGTTTCATGGAGGAAAAAGAAAAGGGACACGAGGTGATGTGATTAAAAATAGAGATTGGAATTATTGTTGGGGGAATGCTATTTTTAGGTTTTGATTATAGTCTCTCATCTGGGGAAGTATAAGAAAAAATTAGAAAATAAAAGACAAATTTGACACGTTAGCCATACGCTTTTGCATTAAAATAAGAAGAAAATAATGTCCATATATCAAGAGAATTAGGTTACAAGCTGGAGCTTGCATACCTCTTCACACAATCAAATGTACTTCCCAAAAGGAATTAATGCTATTCTACTTATTTTCATTGAAATAAAGTTAGAGACTCCAGCTCCGGTAAAAATTTAGCAGTTGAAGACCCAGTTGAATTAATTGAACTTCCCTGGGAAGAAGAATTCTAGTTATTGCTTTTCTATTTTTCTGAACTTGTTGCTGTTAAATTACAATAGGCACTTAAAACAGAAAGGATCATTGGCAGAGGCACGAGAGTCCCTGGCCACTTTGTTCCTGGGTGAACCACTGAGGATACGGTCTCTTGACTAAGGTGAATATAAAAACTACAACCTTGAGCTTCTGAAAACAGAAATGAAAATTAAAACAACAACCACCAAACAAAAACAGGAGGGTCACTGTGGAAATAGGAGATTTTTCATTTCCATTTTTCTTTCCATGTAGGATTCTTGTAAGAACTGTAGTGTCGAGTTTGTCTGATTATTTAATTATATAATTGATAGCCTCGAAGAAGATTTGTCAAACTAAGAAGGTTGGGAATCATTGGGCATCAGAAATCCGCAGAAAGGGAGATGCTACTAATCTCTTTCCGTTGAGGATGAGTGTGATGTAAATGAAGGAACCTAAGGCTGCCCCTTTCCACACTTTTAGATGAAATGTCATTCCAGCACACTCTTCCCATCAGATAAGAATATGCTGAAGTGAAGATTTTCTCACCTGTTGTCATCACCTGGTAGCATGAAATAAATACTTTATTTCAAAGAGAAACGTGACTGATAGCTCCTGTTTGCCTTGCAAATGATCATTTCACTTCTATTTCCCATAGTTCAGCATTTTCTCCCAAAGAGTTACATCGCTGGTCAGAACAGGAATTGCCAAGTGGAATCAAACAGTGAAAGAATGACAAAGTTCTATGCATATCATTTCAAATGATGTGTTAGCCTTGACATGCTAGTCTGCGCGTGTACTTTTGATAAGTCAGGAATATTCTAAGAATAACGACAGCACAGAATGCACAGGTAGTAAGTATTTCCTGCGAGGGGTTCTGTCTGTAGACTTGGCTGTATCCTGCAAAGGGCGCAGGACCCCAAACTTTGTCATCCTAAAAACCACGTGAACATCTATGTAGTTTAGTCTCATTCTGATTTTTCCACACTGCTTCTCCAAATAATTCATTAACTGTTTAAAACCTGATTTTTCTTAATATTTAAGCTTGGCAGCAACTTTATGACATAGTTATCTTCTCTCCTTATAGACTCGGAGATCTCAGCTTGGGTTGGTCAGTGACCACACAGCCAGTAAGCCGTGCAGAGAGGGAGAAATCACTGCAGTGATTGTAGTGCGCTGTTTTGAACACTCACAATGGCAGATACCCGTGGAAAGATCCTTGCATGACAAGAGAGGGTACTTCAGACCTCACCACCTGAGTCCTGTTGGTCCCAAACTCAATACCGCAAGGGGAGCCGAAAGGATAAGATTCACGCTCTGGTTTTCTGTATTTCTAACTGTGGTTTGGGGAGAAGGTACAAAGATGTCTTGGAAAGGAATGTGAGAAAGAAATCTCAGGAAAACAGAACAGCATGATTTTAAATAGACCAAGCGATTGGAAGTTTGCCCACAGATACTTTTTGATGTCTGTATCCTGACAATGACTGTGAATGGATATTATACAGGATGCTTGTGTCTGGAACACTGCAAACCATGCTTCACATTGTTAAAATCCTAAAGATCCTGATAGACAGTCATGTAAAAATGTGACAAGATGCCAGCTATGTCCTATAATTTTGTAGGTAGGATGTATTAAATTCTACTTTAGCCAGGTTCAGGCTTCAACTACATTCTGAGAAGTTTTCTGTACTATAATGTATTCATGACAATGCTCCTTAAATTTAAGACTGTAGAGAGCAGGCATTTTTCAGGCTCAGATGAAAGGACATCAGACAAATTGGGGTAGGTTGGTTTGAGGAACCTGGCCGTGGAGCATAGCAGGTGGGTAAAAAAATCCTGATTTTCAAGATCCTGCAGATGCAAATGATGCAATTTTAAAGGCAGCATCCTCTTAGAGCCTGCTGAGCAGGGTTTGGGCAGACTATCCCCCTCCCCACCCCCCGAACACTACTGCTCCAGTTGATTTTCTTCCCATGGTCTAAATTTTTATATATGAACCTCTTTCTACTTTTTATGCAGCATCTCTCATAGAAGCTAAATGGGTCCTTACCAATAGAGCAGAAATGAACATTATTTACTTATGTCCATGGGAACTTGTTAGAACTGACACAATGTAGATAAAGCTAAAAGAAATAAAATTGGATAAAATAAAACCAGAATTTTCCCTCTCCCACCCAAAAAAATTGATAGTTGAAAAAGATGCACTAATATTATCTTTATTTGGTATGTAAAAAAACCCAATATGATGTTTAATTATATATAATGTATTTTATATATAATATATAGTCAATATGTATATATTGAGTAAAATATGTCTTATTTTGTGTAATTTTATTACAGATTTCAGGGTTCTAAAAGGAGAGTGGAGTTCCCTAAGGGGAAGAACGATGACAAAAGATATATGAGACTTTTACAAAAGGAAATGGGCCATGGGTCATTTTAATCTGCACAGTGATGTCACCATACAGAGATAGATGCTGTTAGCAATTAGGTGGACTGCCACCCTCGAGCATACTTTGGTGTCATCTTGTGCTACATGGAATTGAGGAACAGTGAAGTCACTTTTCATGAAATCAGGACATCCAGGGAAACAATAAAGCAACTTGAAATTTTAAATAAATATTAAAATCCCAGGGTTTTCTTGCTAATTGTTTTTGGGAAGTTATGTGTCTTTTTAAATATGAATTCCAAACTTCTGGTGCTTCTGCATTATCCTACAACTTCTGTTTTTGCTTTTTGCACACTTGCATCTAAGTGTGTGTGTGTGTGTGTGTGTGTGTGTGTGCATGTGTGTGCATACCTACATGTGTGTGTGTGTGTGTGTGTCTGTGTGTGGTGTGTATTTTTGTGCAGGTACGTGTTCATGCACAAGCCTTCCAAGGCCTGAAACTGACTTAGGAAAATCTTCTCAGATCACTTCCTACTTGTTTATTTACCGAGGCACAGTATCTTTTTGAACAATTTCTACTCGCCCAACAAATCAGCTTGTTTGGGGGAAATACTGTTACTATCCCATGTACATTGGGATTTCAAGCAGTCCACCAGGCCTTTACATAAGATCTTGGGATCCAAACTCGGGACTTCACACTGGTAAGGGGAGCACTTTATATGCTGAGCCATTTCCTGAGCCCTCATTTTGAGTTGCTCAGGTTTCAGGAAAAGTTAGAACAAATTTTGAAATGAAGAAATATAAATAGGGAATAGATTTCTTTTTAAGCAAAAAGTTGATATTTTATGAATCTCTCAATGAAAGAAAACTGAATTCCATGATTCAAGGTCAGTAATTTAAACAAGTCTGAAGCTGTGCCCGTGTTCACACCAACACCACAGAGAGACTTTCATAAAGTCCTTAGGCCTGTCAACATGTCTGTGAATGTTCTTACTCATCACTGTGGCCTTAAACAAGCAAAATGATTATAATTCAAAAGCACTTAAATGCACTCTGTAACAGAGGCACCAAAGCAGCCATTAAATGATGGTTTTACCCTATTTTTGACCTTTTCTATAAAAATTAAAAAGCAATAACTTTCCGATAAACAGGATATGAAGAGGTAATATTTTGAATATAATCATTTTACTAATATAATACTTTAAAATATAGATCAAAGTAAAACCAAAGCAAAACAAAACTTTGCTATAATGGCTACAGACATAATTTCCTTAAACAATGTTCTGCTTTATATTTATTTTTCTGGGATAAATTGCTGAGTTAAATGATTGCTCAGTTAAATAGCAATTGATGTAACATTATTTAATTTAACATCTTGTACCATAAAATGCAGACTATGGAGCATTTATATTAGCTTGTATACAATGAAAATCAAAGGTAAAATCCTGCATTTTCATTAAAACACATTTAAGATGCTTTAAAACCTTTGACAACTGAGTTGGCAGAATTGATCGGTCCTTAGGAAGATAAATTGTACATCCCCTCCCTGTTGTAAAATTATTTTAAATCATTCCAGGTGTAGGCTGGTGTGCATCATCCCTGAACCATGTCAGATAGAAAGGAACAGAGCTACTTGTCTCTTGGGTGGGAAACGGGAATTTAAGAGAAGGCTCTTGGGTGAATAATGAAGAGTTTAATTCAAAAAGAAAGAATAAAAATAGAAGGGTTTATTTGCTATTGAGGTGGTTGAGAAATTGCTTTAACATCCCCATGGTTTGTTTTCCGTCCTGCATAGATGCATATCGGAAAGCTTCTGAGTGTATAAACATTCTAAAAAGACAACTTTAAAGTATTGCTTAAAAGTAAACTGGGTACACACTGCCCATTCCTAATATATTTAGCTTAGTAAGTTAGGAGCTAACCCAACAATTAATTAAAATCTTATTGATTTTAATATTAAGACCCATATCCTTTTCTGCTCTTGTGACTCTCATCTAACCAGCTATGGACATATCATGGACCTCTCCCATACTCCAGGGTTGTCTGCAGAGATGTGCAGAGTGACTCATCAGCTAACACATTAGCTGTTGGGATTTTTTTAAGCTCCATCCCTGCTTTCCCTCAGAAAGAACCTAAAATAGAAAGACTTCATTTGGAGAGAGTTTCTGACTTTTCTTCTTCATTAATTTGTTCTTGTGAGACCTCATGCCATTTCTCTCCGATACACTGTTAAAACAGTGTCAATTTCATGCTTCATACACCTGGCTTTATAGGTGCAGTTTTTCCTTCCTTTCTTTTCTTTTTTTCCCCCCAGAATGGTCGAGCAGCTCTTTGGAGTCACACAGGGTAAAATTCCAGACTCACGCTGTCCTGTTGCTCTTGCCACCATTATGGCCTGTCATGCTGAGCCGAGAATTCCACTCACATTGTAGACTTGATGACATGCAGGTTCACTTTTTCATCTTAACGGGCTGAAGGAGGGGAGACGGGAAGCAATTTGGGGTTTGATGAGGTGCCTAGCTGACACTTAGGCCAGGGTTTCTAAAATGTCCTGAAGCTAAATTCAGAAGAAATGGAGTTGATTCTTGGTCGGTTCCTGCTGCCTTTTGAATGTCACTTTATCCGTTGCTAGTGGTTTTGATAGGATCATTATATAACCAGTTATTACTAAGTTCTGTAACCTTGGGTTGTCTGTGACCCTGAACTTCCTTTGGATAACTTCCTTTTGGTTCAGATTCATTTTTACTATTTCAGTTCTGGGGTAAACTTGAGCTACTACTATCCATAAAGTTCTGCCCTATCAATTTGTCCTAATTGCTTTGAATTATGATTAAATTTTACTTGAATAGGAACTAGGCCTGCACACTTCAAAGTGTCCAGTTAGAGCAGTTCATTAATGTTTAAAATGCTGTGGGCTGCCAAGAACAAATAAGATGAGCCCCTCCTCTCCTAATAATATTTTCCTCACCTTCGAGGCCTATCACAGGGAGAATATGTTGTTTGGGAAAAGAATGAAACTGGATAACACTTAGGAGAGAGCAGTTTCTTAGAACACATGTATTTCCATAAAAACACATTGACTTTGATTCATGCCAAGGCTCAGCCTTATCTGTTTTGTAGCTCATGCTTCCAGGGACTCTCAAGTCTCCAAATGTTCAATCCAGACCCACCCATGCTTCTGTTTAAATCATCTGGACTACTAACAACACTGTATGGAATGCTGACAGAGAGCTCACCGTGTGACACGGCAAGCCTGTTTGAAATAATAGCCACCCTAATAGAGAATTAAAGAACTAATAGAAACCACTATAGAGCCTCTTGCTTTGTCAGTAAAGAGTTTGCAGTAAATGGCATTGATGATCATCATGATGTAAGATGACAACCAAGGAAAGTTGGCCATGACTGAGTTAGACTGATAAAAACAGGCTTGGGAATTAGTGGTAAAATATCTGGAACTCAATAAAGAGAGCTGAGTGGTAATAACAAGAAGTGAGGAATAAAGAGGGCCGAAGCTGTCCTGTTAAAGGTTGCAGGGAATTTAGGCTTCTGATTTGTGCTTTACATTTTTACTTGTAAGCCTAAAAGCATAAGGCTAATGATGTAATAGCAACTGTGTACATATGCTTCAAATGGTTTGATTAATTGTATATGGAAGCACTACAAATATCAATATAAATCAACAATTAATAATTCTTTTTTATTTGTTTGTTTGTTTTTGTTTTTCAAGACAGTGTTTTTCTGTAGCTTTGGAGCCTGTTCCAGAACTAGCTTTTGTAGATCAAGCTGGCCTTGAACTCACAGAGATCCACCTGCTTCTGCTTTCTGAGTGCTCGGATTAATGGGATGTGCTACCACCACCTGGCTCAGTTTAAAATTATTTTTATTGAGGGGCACCTAGGCTGTTTCCAGGTTCTGGCTATTAAAAAAGGTGTGGAACATATACACATTAGAGTTTTACTCAGCGGTAAAAAACAATGACATCTTGAATTTTGCATGCAAATGGATGGAAATAGAAAACGCTTTACTGAGTGAGGTAAGCCAGACCCAAAAAGAGGAACACGGTATGTATTCACTCATAAGTGGATTCTAACCATAATTAAACGTCTTTGAGCCTATTATTCGTGATCCTAGAGAAGCTAAATAAGAAGATGAACCTGATGAAGATTATTTAGCTATCCGCCAGGAGGTAGGAAATAGACAAGAGTCCCAGGTAACCTCGGGTGCATGGGGGGGGGGGTGGGAGGGTTGTTGGAAGGGGAGAGGGTTAGAGAGAAGTGAGTAGGGGAGGAATGGGGAAAGCTCGGTGGCCTGGGATGGGGGGGAGGGAGGAAGGATGAATATGGGAGCAGGGAAGAATATATTTCAACTAAGGGAGTCATTTTAGGGTTTACAGGAGACTTGATTATATATGGGATCCCAGGTCCAAGGAGAGATCCCCAGATTGTTCTCTGGACAGAGGAGAGGGTGCCTGAACCGGCCGTGGCCCATAACCATACTGATGAATATTTTGTTTATCACCATAGATCCTTCATCTGGCGAAGGACGGCGATACAGAAGGAGACCCACATTGGAGCACCGGACTGAGCCCCCCAAGGTCCAAATGAGGAGCAGAAGGAGGAAGAACATGAAAAAGGAAATCAGGACTGCGAGGGATGCTATCACCCACTGATACAAGGGGACGGATCTAATGAGAGTTTACCAAGGCCAGTTGGACCGGGACTGAACGAGGACGTGATCTAACCAGATTCTCGGAATTTGGCCGGATTCTCTGAATGTGGCTGGCCAGAAGTCTTTCTGAAAAGCCATTGACAATGATACTGGGACTTGTTTCCTCTGCATATACTGGATTTTGGGGATCCAGTCTGTCTGGATACTCACCTTCCTGTACCTGGAGGGAGGGGGGAGGAACTTGAACTTCCCACAGGGCAGGAAACCCTGACTGCCCTAAGGGACAAAGAGGGAGGAGGAGAGGGAGTGGGGGGAGTGGGAGGGTGTTGAGAAGAGGGGCGGAAATGGAAACTTTTATAATTTAATAAAATTACTTTCAAAAAAAATAAAATAAAAAAAATAAAATTATTTTTATTCTTGTGTGTCTAGATTTCTTAAAAATAGTGAAAATTTAAGACAAATATACAATAAAATATAATTATATCATTTTCTCATTCTCTCCTCCTATTTTCATGATCCCTTAACCACACTTCCCCAAAAGGATGATTTCCCCTGCCCAGAGGCTACTAACCGCAAATAACTTCTCAATTGTGAGGGTGGGACTTTAAATGAGGGTCATTTATTGTATGGGAAGACTGGATATCTAGGGTTAAAGTTTCCTAGTAGTCCTGATCAATACATAAGTCAGTTTCTTTTTCAGATGGTCTTTAAATCTGTGACAAGCTAGATTGACTTATGCTAGCTTTAAATGTAGGGAATTCTACTACAGTAATAATAGCTATTCCCCCTTAATAAGAAAGGATGGTATCTTACAAAGTTTCGAGAAAAATTTCCTTCAGGTCACAGGAAACAAGTATATCAATAAATATTTGAAGTGGATGTGGGATAAGATGTATATTAAATCAGCCAGATCTACCACGAATTTTCTGTACTGACACATGAGAGACAACAAACAAATGTGGGTGAGTGAGAGTCTTGTGTGACAATAAAATACTGTGCATTCTCAAGAGCATAAAACTATTTTACATTCAGATTATATGTGCAACTCCATATCCTGGGCCTCACCCTGGAAGCTAGGCTAACTAAGCATCTCCTAGCTGGAAGGAGACATGTCAACTTCTTCAAAAGAAAGTTTGCTTAGCTACAAACTACCTGCATTAGAATGCGTCTCTGAAAATGTTAAGTTAGATAAGTTTTGTAAGCATCAATAACATGACTTCTGTCTTAAGATATGGAGTGTTACCATTGTGTCTTTTGATTTCTACAATGTGTTTTCCCTCTCTTCTGTGTTCCCTGGCCCTGCATTTAGTTAGCAGTGGTTAATTGTTACTGTCTAGAATTTTATGTGAGTAGAATACCAAACAATGCTTTTTTCCTAAAATTGAACTTGTAATCATGGTAGGTATGTTTTCAAGATCAACCAGAAATATATTTTAGATAGACAGGTAATCCTCAAACACTTCAGAGATCTGAAGAATATGACATTTAAGATGTTTTAATAACATACGTTCTTCTTCTTCTTTCTTCTTCTTCTTCCTTCTTCCTTCTTCTTCTTCTTCTTCTTCTTCTTCTTCTTCTTCTTCTTCTTCTTCTTCTTCTTCTTCTTCTTCTTCTTCTCCTTCTTCTTCTCCTCCTCCTTCTCCTCCTCCTCCTCTCCTTCCTCCTCCTCCTCCTCCTTTTTCTTCTATAACAATGAGACATGTCTGCTCTTGGCAGCACCAATCTACTCTGGAGAAGATGAGGGGGATTGAAGAAACTCCATATGGAGTTTACTTTTTGTGGTTAAAGTAAGTCACTTGGCAAGAAAGTGCCCTGTCCTCAACTACTGACAGTACGCTGTCCTAATTGGAAAAGCAGGGCACAAGGGAAAGGCCTGTCAAACTTTGCCAAGACAAGGTAAGACAGCCCTTCAGAATGTCCTGCTTCACAGAAATGTCTGTCAGATATGCTAGGCCTGTAGGCTGAAGATGGATTCCCTAGCTTGCAGAGGAACTTTAGGTGATTGTCCAGACAGCCAACTGTTTCTGATGTATCTCACATTTTTGTAGAAGTCACTTGCTTGCACTTCTTGCTTACTCAGGTAATATTATTTCCATCTTGGGTCTCTAGTGCAGTTGAAGACTTTATAGTTATAGTTATTGTCTTCCATGTTACCAGATTCAGAAAAGAAATTCACCAAAGAGGTGTAATGTGTATAAGGTTGAGAGACATTAAAAGATAGTTTTGATAATGCAAGTTAGAAGAGAAAGTGAACTTGGACTCACCAAGAAAGGATAGGTACAAAGTATTTTCTCTGAATTTGTCATTTACTAATAGACTAGACATTGTTGATGTATTTATTGCCTGTATATGTTATATATAGTTATTGTACTTATTGTATAGAGTTTTTCTTATATTTATCATAAACTTTTTTATTTTAAACAAAAAAAGAGAAGTGTGGTGATGCTTTGTTTGTGCTCTAACAAATAAAGCTTGCCTGAACATCAGAGGGTGGAACAACTAGTCAACCATAGAGGTCTAAAGGTCTGTACAGACAGGCAGGAAGTGATATATCTGTGTAGAGAGAGGAATATAAGGGTGGGGAGACAGTAGCTCAGCACTTTTTCAGCTGAGGAGTTAGCAAGGTAAGAGTTAGCTGTGGTTTGCTCTTTTGTCTCCGATCTTTCAGCATTTACCCTGATATCTGGCTCCGAGTTTTTAATTATTGAGACCAATTAGAATTTATGCAACTCTTCATGTCTGTCTGGCTTCTTTCATTTACAGAATAATTTAAAATTTCACCTGCTTTTCATGTGTATCAGTCATTTATTCCTATTTAGACTATGAAGTTCGTTGTATTATGTTACATTGTATTTATCTGTTCAACTCTAGGCAATTTCCTGGTTGTGTCTATTTTGAATTGGCTATTCTGAATGCTCAGGTTATACTTTGTCAGGAACAAATGCTTTCTTTACTCTGAGTAAGTTTTGGTTTATGCAAGGGTTGGAAAATCAGTAGATATTAGTTTCATATGGATTAAACTGCATCACAGCTTTACAGTGTGGTGTGACAATTTTATAGTCTCATCAGCAGTGAAGTTCAGAGTTCCCCATATTTCTGCCAATACTTCCTGTTAACAGACTTCAGAAATTTTAACAAAGTAACATGTTTGCTGTCTATCAGTATAGTTTTAATTTGCATTTCTCTAATGACAAATGACTTTTAGTATTTTATATACTATTATATATAAGTATTTTATATACTTATTTGTCATTCATGCAGCTTTTTATATAACACATCTGTTCTTGTTTATCACTCAATTGTCAATTTTTGATTAAATATTGTTAACTATGGCCAGAATTCATGTTTTACAGTTTAGCTATTTAAATGTATTGAAACTTACCTTATGGTTTTACTAGGTTAATAAAATGAAACATATTTGAAAGGCCTGAATTCTGCTGTTTCTGGCTGCCATAGTATAACATGTTATATATAAATAAATATATAGAAAGTATACACATTTATAGTTAAAATCAGTGCATGCATTACTAACTTCTGTGACTGCATATAATAAGCAAATATACATGCATGCCATATACATACCATATAGAAGCAACAAACACATATAACATATATACTTATACATTATATATGATACACATGCATACCATATGTATAATCAAATCATGGATATGGGAAGCATTGCTGGGATAATTTCCCTGCTTGTTGTTTTGTGTAGATTTTCTTTTAGTTGCTGAGAAAGTAGTAAAACTTTAGTTTTTGTAACAGATGGAGACCATTATAGGAAACCACAACCTAGCAAAATGCAGACTTGTGGATTCCAATCCCATAGAACATACCTACAAAACAACTCTTACACCTAAGGCTCAGGGAACACCTCAGAATCAGTGGTGGAAAGACTGCTGTAAGGATCAGTATGGGCTCAGGATCCCCCATGACCCAGTTCTCAGTCCAAACAAATTTATTTGCCCCAAAGAGACAAAGGGCAGGGAACAATAGAGAAAGACAGGAGATAAAGGATGAGGCAGAAGGGGAAAGGAAAAAGGGAGCAGACCCAGAGGAACAAAGGACAGATAGATATAGTCTGGATAGAGAAGAGACAGACATGGACCATAAATCAATGGTCATTTGTAGGTACCAAGGTCTTTTTCCCTTCTTCCTGGTGATTCACAGGGCCATGTGACCTCTGGCTCCCTGGAGATTCTGCACTAGCACTGGCTTGAGGGGATAGCTTAGGAAGAATTTGGCTCTCTTTGTTATGGTGATTCCATCTGTAATCAAGGTTCTAGCAGTGGGCTCCACATGCCTGGCCTCCCCCAGCTGATTCTGCCTGAGACGCTGGGGCCTTTAATCTCCTTCTCCTGCTCCTGATGGGAGGAGGCCTTGCCCTTTTGATCCCCCTTGCCCACTGGTATAAATACCCGACTTGAGTTTAATAAAGTGGCCATTTACTCTTGGTAAGTGAGCAAGGTCTCTCTTTTGTGTGTGTCTATTCAAACCCTCAGGACAATCGTCCATTCTCATGGGCCCGAGTTTGGGAAAGTGCGTGCCTGGAAAGTGCATGCCTGGTTCGGATGTGGGTATCCACAGGAAGGCGGGGTCCTACAGTCATTTATAAAGGTAAAAGAGGAAATCTCATGTTAGAATGAAGTGTTTAATTTTAATTGCACATGTTAATTAGGTGAACCAAATGGGATTTTTGATTGCTGGACTTCAGTACCTTGATAGCTGGATTTTAGGAAGAGGAAGTGGCTAAATAAGGGAATAGACGTTGGTGGCTGGCTTTTGGAATGTAACTCAATGATTTTTAGACTGGCAGAGAAAATCAGGGAGAAGGGCAAGGGCTATCAGAGCCATGTTTTCCCTGTTTGAGTTGGCTAGACTACCTTCAATTGTAAAAAGATTAAAGAGTTTACTGTAAGATTTTATACTGTACCAATGGCAGATGCTGTACCCATAAAGTCTCAACAATATGGCTTCCTAAACATGAATTGAACAAGGTCAACAATAGACATGCCAAAGACGATGGGGAAAAGTCCATGAAGTTTCAATCCTAGACAGGTGATTAGTCAGCTAAGGAAGGCTGAGAGCAGGAGAAATAGTCTTCCTCAGGGAAGAGAACACCAATTTGTTATTCAATACCAAATGGTCAGCCCTGAAAACATACATATAAGTAACATCCTACAGACAGGAATGTATAAATATATATGTATCTATATATATATACATACGTGTGTGTGTGTGTGTGTGTGTGTGTGTGTAATAGCAATTAATGAAAAGAGAGATCCTGAATTTGAATGGGTGAGGAGTGCTCTATGGGAGGATGTATATACAGTGTGCCATGTCTTCCTTACATAGTCCATTTTCTGGATGTGAATTTACCGTCTTTGGTTATTATGCAGTTAGCACACCATCACCCATGGACTTGTTACATCCCCATGCATTGTAATGCTACCTTGCACAGTACTGAGGCCAGGTTATATTAGAGCATGACTTGACTTTCATGAGACTGGGTTGTTTCACCACGTACCCCATTATGAAGGTGGCTCCCATCTTGAAGGACCACCGTCTTTTATTGTCTGCTATACGGTGAATCCTTGGGTACGATTCATAACCACAGTAAAAATTAATGGAACCTGCAAACTTTATCCAGACAGAATTGCTGAAGCCTCAGATCTCTTTACAATGAAAAGAATATTAATTCATCCTGCATAAAGCCTGCGTAGAAGAAGGGCAGACCCCAGACAAAAGTATCAAGGGGAAAGGAAACTGAAGCCACGCTATGGCCACAAACACAGACTCAATGCTGTCTTGCTCTTCAAGTGCCTAAACAGTCTATTAAGTTGGCATCAAAGTATTCATCTCTCTCCCCATCACTGATAGTGATTTTATGTAGGACACATTGTTTGAAGTAAATTTTAATATTTCAATTTTCTGCTATTTGATAACAAGCAATGTTGAAATAAGGATATGTTAAGTGGTGATCACTCAGAAAGCCCCATCACAAAAGTGGGTTTAGAAAATTATGTGATCTTTTAGAAGAGTATAGCTTTCAGTTTACTAAGGATAATTCCACTTCATAAGTAGACTCATTTTTAGAAGGTAATTTTCATGTGCGAGTAAGAATCTTTAATTTAGGGATCAAAAGGATTGGTATTTGTTGGTCAGTTTTAATTACATTTGCTTCTTTGTGTTAAATCCTCTGTTTAGAGAATTCTAGACCTGGTGGGTTTGGTTGGAGGTGATGGGTACCTCTCAGAGTGAAACTAAAGACAACACAAAACAAATAGCAAGCAGTAAATGTTCTCATTAACCCACTTCCCTTTTTAGGTAAGCACAAGCATGCAACCAAGCCTCAGCAAGTCAGTGACAGCCACTCTTGACTTCTGAAGTAAGTGTTAATGTCCCACCTACACAAGAAGAGATGCCCCACGTACATATAACATAGCCATGATAGAGATAGCACACATTAACTTGTTCCACCATGCTACGGAGATGTATCCCATCTTGAAACACCACCATTTTTATTTTCTTCTGTAAGGTGAATGAATCCTTGGGTAGAGTTTATCACCCACGGTAAAAATTAATGCTATCCATATTTATATATGCATGTATGACACACATAAAAACATAGAAAACTGTTGGAGAAGACTGCTTGTTGGTTCCCGACTGCTCAGCCTCAAAATAAGCACACAGAAACTATATTATTTAAAACACTGCTTGGTCCATTAGTTCTAGGTTCTTATTACCTATCTCTTACACCTTAATTTAATCCATTTCTATTAATCTGTGTATCACCACGTGGCTGTAGGTAAAGTTCTGGCATCTGTCTCTGGCAGGGCTACATGGCTTCTCTCTAACTCTGTCCTTCTTTCTTTCAGCATTCAGTTTAGTTTTTCCTGCCTACCTAAGTTCTGCCCTATCAACATATATACACACATATACCCATAAATCTTACACACATATAGATATGATAACATATGCAGTGATCTGTACATACACATATACATACACACATAAATCTTACACATATATAGAGATGATAACATATGCAGTGATCTGTACATACACATATACATACACACATAAATCTTACACATATATAGAGATGATAACATATGCAGTGATCTGTACATACACATATACATATACACACTCATATATACAATCACAATACATGAATAAAGGGATACACATATGCACAGATGTATACCCATATAACACATAAAGTTATGCCTGCACACACAAACATAAACATATATACACATCTGCACAAATGCATGCACACTTGCATGGTGCATACACATACAAACAAGTACACTTGAACATGGACATATTGCAACAATAAAACAACCACCCAAATAGCAAATAATATGGTTGCAGAGACTCTGGTTTAAGAGACAGAGAAACCAGCTCAGTGTTAGCAGTGGCTTCCAGGGTTCTGTGTGGTGGCAGTTCCATCATCCAGACCTTGATAGAAAGGAAAACCTATTTGTGTCACATGCTGCCTGGGTTTCTCTTCTATTCCCTTCAGTCTAGCAGTCAGTGAAAGGCGTCTTTCAGGATTTGTTTGTTTGTTTGTTGTCATTGGTTTCCCAGCTATGACATTTAAGTAGACTAGACATGTTGTAGAAATGCCCCTCCATGTTGATTTCTCTGACCTTTGTATGTGATTAGATCCAGGATAATAAACTGGAATTTTACAGTCTTAATGTTATAGATAAGGTTAGTTTTGGCCAGCTAAGTAATCAGATAATCTCTGCTCATTTTCACTTAACTACTTAGTGAAGGAATAGTTTGAGAGCTTATGAGTATCTCTTCAAAATTCCACTCTATCCAGCTATTTATGAAATTTAGTATGGATAGATTCTGATTTTACTTACTTTCATTTCTTGAGTTTGTAATATAATTACATCATTTCTCCTTTCCTGTTTCTCTCTCCAAACCCTCTCATGTACCTCCTCCTCTGTCAAATACATGACTTCTTTTTAAAGTTATTGTTAAACACACACACACACACACACACACACACACACACACACACACACACACAGAGAAAGCATGATTTCTGTCTAGAAAATTTTTAGACAAAACTTTGTCTATTAATAGAAAATAGTATGATAAATACATTTAAATTCCACTTGTTTAATGCATCATCAGAAATCATTGGTTTCTCAGGGTTTTAGAAGATTACCATTTGCTAAAGGGAAACATCGATCAGGTATGAGGAGAAGAGGTGAAATATTCCTTTTGAATAATTTATCCTACTATCTCGTTTTTTCCGAGATTATTATGGTGATTATTAATTTGTCAGTCAAGTAAAAATTGTTCTTCATGTTTCCCTTTAAGGTGTAAAGTGCATCGCTAATTCATAAGCAGCAAACTACAGTCGTCTGCATTTCCACCTACACAGTGTCAATAAGATTTCATTTTTGGCCTTGCAAATGGAAAGCACAGCTTCACTAATTGGTTGGATGGAATAATAATTCTGATACCTTAGGTATTCGTTCAATCTCTTCTCATTTCACAAAAGGTCAGGAATATATACACACATGCAAATGTGTTTTTCACATTGGGAAAATAGGTTAAAGTGGTAGCGTAGTTAGAAACTTGCATTTTAATACAAAGCTACTAGTGAATATTTCATATAGCCTGTGAACAATCACCACATTAACAAGATTTAAAGCAGTGATTCGTGCCTTTCTGATCCAGTTTATTATTTTTAATGTAATTGCTCTTGGAAGAAGAATGAATTCTAGATTTAAAAAAAGCCTCCATGCATTTTAAGTACCTGTGTAGACATA
The DNA here is from genome assembly GCF_982192425.1 of Myodes glareolus. Lineage (NCBI taxonomy): Eukaryota > Metazoa > Chordata > Mammalia > Rodentia > Cricetidae > Myodes > Myodes glareolus. The sequence continues at coordinate 41,191,669 of NC_142045.1, read as the reverse complement.
TGACAAATTCAATTTTTGTTTCCATTTTTAAAATTTGATTTACTTAATTGACTTTTATGTTGACATACACTCTTAGTATTTATCTGAAACTAATCAAGGATGACCTTGTTACATATTTGTACCTAAGCAACAGTCATTGCAGGAAGGTATTATCAATTATCAATATTCATATTGTTTGAAAATATCATTCATTAACATGGGAATTTTATGGAGTGATTTGCGATACTATAAATTTATTTCCCAAGGGAATTTAAGGTTGCGTGTCTCCAAATATTATTTCTCACTCTAAGAATCACAGCTCCGTGCTAGCAAATGGTTTGACATCTTGACTCCGTGATGACTGACCATCTCATTTCTCAGTCGGAGACCTTCTGTTTTCTCTTCATTCGGGCCTTATGATGTGTTTCCTAGGAATATGGTACAAGGGACAGATCTCAGAGGCAATCCGTTTGTACTCCAAAGCATGAAATTTGATTACCCTTATTATCTGAACTTCTATATTTTATAGAGTTTCTAAGGCCACAAAATTACCCAGATCTGAGTGAACAAACATCTGCAGAAGTCGATGTGCCACCTTCTCCCAGCTACAGCAAGTTTTATACACTGCCTTCATCCTTTGCAATGGACAAGAGTGGGGCATCTGGGGGTGACCCAGGCTCATTCCTCAAAAGCTAAGCACAGGGGAGAAATTAAAACTGCTTCTAGATACAGTCCTTAGTACTTAATTTTGGGTATTCTTTTGGGGCAGCTACAAAAATGCCACAAATTGGAAGAAATATAATAAGCAGACATGTATGTTAGGCAGCAGGGCAATCAGTGATCAGAGAGGAAGCAGCTTTGGTATCTGGAAAGCACTTGTTCCCTTCTTCAAAGAAGGCAGCCTTCTCATGAGGTCTTCATCCTGCAGGCAGAAGAGGCGAGAGATCTATCTTCCCGGCGCCTTTTGTAAAATTAATGATCCTGTGGTAGGGTTTGCTTGCATGGCCTCATCACTTTTCAATGACATCACCTCCAAATATATTATATTCAGAACTAAGTTCAGAATATGAGTTTAGAGAGAGGTAATTCGGTTCATGCATGAGGCAACGACATTGTCACCTGAAATAATAAATTTATTATTCTTTGTCTAAGAGTCTTCTACTCACAGGGGCTGACTCACATTTATAATCTCCCAGCTAGAGTTGTACATGTTCCAGTTGTTCAAAACTGTCCTTCCAAAGATCTCTTTGGGTAAATATGTTGCTATTTATTTATTTTTCTTAATTTCAAAGTTAACATGAAAGTATTTGTTCTAGTTATGCATTTTGATTTCTACACATCACTATGCTTCACCTTTCTCTCACACTGCCCTCCCGCATCTCCCTTGCCTGCTCTTACTGGTCTCATCCCTCACCAGAAGTAGCCCCCTTTTCTGCTTTCACGTCATGTGTATTCAAATATCTTCTCTTTCCCCCTCTTTGCTCTTAAGGTCGCACACACACACACACACACACACACACACACACACACACACACACACGCTGAGAGTCCATGCCTGAGAGACTCCGTGCAATGTTAATCATAGTCTGGCTTATTTTGCTAAACACTGTGATGTGCAGTTCTATCCCTTTTCCTGCAAATGGCATGCTCTCATTCTTTCTGATCACACAATTCAGTTGTGTATATTCACCACCCTTCCTTTGTGTACTCATGTCTTGATGGGTACCTGTGCTGATTCCATAACTTTGCCCTTGGCACAGTGCTACAAAAGCACACATGTGCAAGCATTTCTCTGCTGTGCAGACTTGCATTGTTTCAGACATACATTCAGGAGTATATGGTGGTTCTGATTTCAGTGCTGCTGGGTCTCCGTATTGATTTTTTTTTTTTTATACTCCAGGGCGCGGTATGCAAAGGCTCCTTTTTGTCCTGCCTCGTTGAATGATGACATTCAGTCACCTTTCAATCAAACAACAGTGTTATATTCTACATATGACCTTGTCCCAGCTCTCAGCTCAGCCATCAATACCCTGTAATTTGGAACAAGTCCACCCTCTCTTGTGCTCCTTTGCATGGTGTTATCCTATTTTCCTACACCTTTAATCACCCACTCCTCATTTCATTCACTAATCCTTCATGTAATTTAAAAAAATTGATGTCTGAACATGCTGTCCTCTTAGGCTCTATGTGTTAATACTTGTCCTGTGTGGTTGCAATAAGTTGTGAGACCTCGGAATGCTAAGTAGATGGTGAAAATGGAACCATCATGTTCAGTTAGTGCTCTTCTCAAAGAGACCCGGGGAAAGTTATTTGTCCCTTCTCTCATGTGAGGATATAGCCAGAGAGTGTCATCTCTGAAGTGAGTGAATCCGCTGTCTGTTTGATCTTGGGCGTCCTGGCCTTCATGACTAAGGGTGCCAAGTGTCCTCTGTCAACTTGTAAACTAACAGTCTAGGACATTATTATATTAGTCTAAAGCCCAGTTATCTGAAACTCCTTCTTTATGACATTGCCTCCCGAAATCCAACCACCCTTCCACATTTTTCTTCATTCTTTAAAAAAAAAATTTTAAGTGTATATGTGTTTTGCCAGCGTGCGTGTACATGAATCGTGTGCATGCTGTGTCCATGGAGGCAGAAGAAAGAAGGGGTCAAATTTCCTGGACTGATGGTCCAGATTGTGAGCCAACATGCATCTGCTGGAGACTGAATTCAAGCTCTCTGCAAGAGCAGCAAGCTCTACTAACCACTGAGCTGTCTTTCCAGCCCACAATACCCCTGATTCCAGAGGATTTAGAGATTGCTAGCACAGTGCTAACAGACTCACCAGAGGGCTGGAGATATGACGGGTAGCTTGCTGCAAGATGTCCTGGATTTGATACTCAGCACTGTATAAACCGGGCATCATGGAGCACACCTGTGATCCAAGCCCTCGGAGGCAGGAGGACTGGTTGGTCTGGTCATCCTCAACTGTGTAGTAACTTCAAATCTGGTCTGTGCTACTTAAGACCTCTCTCAAAATAAAGGGGCATCAAAATTTTTGACAAACAAATAATAATGAATAAAGTGAACATAATCTTGCCTCTAATAAATTCATATTCTTAATGGGGTATAGATAAAACTTGATAAAAGAAAGAAAGCTAAAATTTTTTCTTTTTGATTTTTAAAGTTAATCATTTTATCAAGAAAAAGAAACCTGAGGTAATCACTGAAGTCAGTTTCTAGTATTATCCTAAAATGGAGAAGGATCCTTAATTTTTAACTTTGCTTTTCATTCTGTTCTGACTGTGAGCTCTGGCCTCTTTCCCTTCCACCTAACTGTGTTCTTTTGTAAAGAGTGTCTGAATTTATTAAGAGCAGACATAGCTTAACCCCTTCCTGTGTTTCTATCTCTGGGAAGTGCACTTTATGGTATCAAACAGCTGTTCAGGGTTTACATGTTTAGAGTTGAGTCCCCACCCCATGGAGAAAACGTGCTTTCTTCAACTCCCCCTTCTCTACACCACCCCTACCCCGAGATGCCATCTGGCTGGAGAGAGGAGGTTTCTCTGCAGCTCACCTCCTGCCCACCACGTTAGAGGCAGCTCTCTCTCGGGAGACAGCTGCTCCTGCTGGGTTTAGGAACCCTTCCAGACGTGAGTGTGAGCATAATCTTACAGACCTGAGCATCCATCGACTGCAGAACTTGCAAATGTGACTTGTGTTTCCAATTCGGTCTAAAGGCTGTTTATATTTTTAAAGGATGTATAAAAAACAAAGAAAGATTCATAGCAGAGACCATGCATGGCTTGCTTTCAAAGTCCAAAATATTTATTGTCCGGCCCCTCACAAAAAGGGCAGAAGTGTCTGAAAATGGAACGTGGGCCCGGTAACCTAAAAAATTAAGTAGTTAATAAAATTTTGCAAGAATGTAATATATATGGATAAATTAGGTTTCGGTTGAGCTAAGGCAGGTGACTTTTGTGTTGTTCCTGTTAAGTATGGAGTGTACATGCAGGGTTCTGATTTACAGTTTTTAGAAACTTAAGTCCAGAACCATGACCCATTCTTACAGATATGTATTTAGCTTCCATCTCTTGAAAGAGAGTCAAACATGATTTAGATTCCATGTCTCTTGTTATGTTTTATAGGCCACCACAATTTACCCTAGTCCTTCCTACTTTTTCATAGAGAAATATATATATATATATATATATATATATATATATATATATATACACATACACATATGTATGTACCACCCCCTTGTACTACTATGTGATAGTATGGTACTACTCCTGAATTGTGGCACCTGCACTACAGGTACATTCGCGAGCCTCGGGCAAGCGCCTGGAGATTTAAACACACAAAGACACACAGACAGAGACAGCAGAGACTTGAGTCATCCTTGAAACAGGAATGCCCCAAGAATGCCCCCTTATTGTGTACCAGAGCCGCTTATATAGGGATCCTTAACTGATAGTCATGCCCCATCCATACCCACCAGAAACCAGTCTCCTGCCATCAAGAACTCCTGAGGGTCTCGTGCTCAGAGCAGCTGCAGGCTGTCTTAGAGCAGAGGAAAACAAAAACAAGTTGTTTACAAGAAATTCAGGATTTGGGGATCTAGGGTTCACTGCTTCTAATATATATATATATATATATATATATATATATATATATATATATATATGGAAAGAGAGAGAGAGAGAGAGAGAGAGAGAGAGAGAGAGAGAGAGAACCTGGTTCTTCATCAGTGCTTCAGATTTCAGTAAAATTCTTCTCTCTGAAGGAGTAGGTTTTAAAAATGTCTGTGGGTACAGATGCATCACATTATTACAGGAGCCTAGCTTGTGCTTTGGGGGAACTGTAGACCCCAAGCAAGGGAAACATAAGTAAGGCTGAAGGCCCCAGTAAAGGTGTGACTGACATACACTGGCTTTGCAAACACACACTGTCCTAAGCAAAGGGTTGAACTAATACTGGGGTGAGGGTCCTTAGGGTACTGCTGTTTCAGATGGATTTACATTGTCATGTGGGTTATATTTGAAACTCATGACAGGGCTGTTGGCAAGGCCATGGAAGCTTCAGGAAGCAGGCTCATCCAAGGTAATTATTCAATATCCGAGGATCTATCTATGGCCTCTTTAATATCAGGCTACTGAAATAATATTCCCTACTTTTACACTATTGACTCTATTTCCCAGTCAGATCCGTAATTAGAGAGAAGACCACAAAAGAACCTAAATCTTACCAGATGTGGTGTGAAGTCTACACTTAAATTGTTGCTTCTAGGCCTATGTAAATGCTGTTCCTTACTTCCAAGTTTGTTGTTCTTGTGTCTTTCTGACTCCAAGATGGGACTTCAGGTCAGAACCAGAACTGCAAAGAGGTAGTACATCTGAAGCTAATGTCATACAATGCTGCCTGTCTTGGTTAGGTTTCTGGTGCAGGCAGCATTGTATGACTTTTATCTTGGGACCTAGTTCACAGTTTCCTAAGAGAAACCGTTGGGGTTCAGTGCTCCTGGGCCATTCTACCTTGTGATGCTGAGAGCTGTGGAACCTTGTCTTGAAAAAGGATTGTTAATTTTAATGCCAACATGGAATTATAGGTCTTAAATTGTGGAAAACCGACATTAGCCGTCCTTTCCTCTCCAAGTTGCTCTGGGTTACTCTTTATGGCTTTCTTAGCCAGTCTTCTTATAGCACTCTCGGCCATCAGCTTAGCGTGGCACTGCCCACAGTGAGCTGGACGATCTTACATCAATCACTCATCAAGAAAATGACCCGGAGGCCAATTTGACAGAGGCATTCCCTCTATTAGGTTTCCTGCTTTCAAAATTACTCTAGCTTATGTCAAGTTGACATAAAACTAGCCAGCATACTACCAAAAACTATTGAAAGTCAAAATGGAAATTAAGATGCCTGGAAAACACTTACTGAGAAAGAAAGGTATTCAGCGAGGTTGTGATTGAAGCCGCTAAAACTTGCAAAGTTCTAGAGTTCATAAGAATGAAAATAGTCTATCTAAACTGAAGCTTTACCATATTCACTCTATAATTAGACTTTCACGTGAATTTGACTTTCAGTTCCCAGATTATTGATCTGGACAGCAGCACAATGCTCAGGGGGAAACCAAGAGCACCTCCTCCTTGCCCACCTCCCCTTGCTCCCTCCTGTCCCTCTTGCATAACTTGTCTTCATTCTCCTTCTTCTTCATTCTTTCTTCTCATTCTCCCTTCTCCTTGTCCTCCTCCTTCTCTACCTCTCCCAACTCTGTTTTCTGTCTCCCTCTCTGTTCTTCTTCCATGAACACCTTACTTCTTGCCTGCTAGGACTGCACTGAATTTCTGTTATGTTTTGACAACAGTGCACTCCAGAATCACAGAATCATGCTCTATCTGGGATGCTTATTCCAGGATTTCAGGATTGCTGCCCACCCTTCTCTTTTGCAACTACATGTAGAAAGAGACACTGTCCATGCACTTGCAGAGAAGCACTAGAGAAACCAACGTTGTTTAACATGCAGATCCTTTTCCTCAATGGAAAAAATTGGCACATGTTCACCTTGAAGACTGGAATGAATGCTGTTTGAGAACCTGGTGACATTTTACTAGTCTGCGGATCCAACCATCACCCAACTCCCCGCCGCCCCCAGAATCCTGAGCATTGCTTCTTAGTTAATGGAACTTATACTCATGAAAGGAGTCTTGAGTTTTTTCACAAAAGTTTGCTAGCAAGTGATCTTGGGGAGGAGATTTGGAGGGAGATAGACAGTAGAGTAGGAAAAATGAAAGTAATGGGAATACCGAGGTAGACAGGTCTAAAAGGAGGAACCGAGTGGGCTGGGAAAGAAGACAGAGAAAGAAATAAATTTTTGTAAAGAAAATTCAGTGGCTTTTGAGATAAATTTTTAACCCCCCCAACATACAATTAATTTTAGTTTTAGTGTCAAACTTCTGAAAAATACATAAATGAGCAGACATAGTTTCTGGCCCCCAGGGGAACAGTAAATGATGATTGATGATACTGAGGGATGCTTAAGAAAGCTTTTAATAAAGAATAATCTTTGTTGTGCTCCTATGCAAGCATGGGCGCTAATGCCGCAATGATTCATTGTCCTCGTCTTTGGAACCCTTCCGCCTCATGGAGTAACATTCTCCAGCACTGTTGTCTGAGTACAAATTTTCCAAGGGCATAGAAGTACACTTATATTTAACCTAGTTTTTAAATTCTAGGGTGATCCCTAATGACAAAGGGAAAGAAAGACTTAGCATTGGAGCTGCGTCTAATGTATCAGCTGTGCTTAGCCGTTGCCAGGGTTGGAGAGAAATGGTCCTCACTAAAACTTTTAACATTGGCAAGAAACCACTTGAATCAGAGCACAGGCGAGTGCACATTTTCAAAGAGAATCTATTTCCAGTCAGAATCGGACTTTTCCCCCTGACACTGTGCAATTGTCTTCCACTTATTCAGCTGCCATTATCAACTGGATCACAATGCCCAATCCCCGGGCATTTAAGTCCATTTCAAACCCCTCACAATTTCTCATGATCTAATTAAACACAGAAGTCTAGTTGTATCAGTCAGTTATTCTTTTCTGTATTTTCAGTACGGTAGTGGTATTCATGTATATTTGTACCACTTTGTATTCATTTTAGGAAGAAGCCTTATTGGTAAAACTACTGATCACTTTTCTAATGATTTCTCACAGCTGTACTACTAACGTGTCAATGCAACTGGCTACTCAAAACTTATATCGCACATAAGTTTCAATGTTTACTGTTTAAAGTAATCTCTTGACTTTAAAAAAAAGTCGTGGTTTTGATTCCTCATTTTGTTGCTGATCATTTATCATCTCAAGCAATTATAAAAGTATCTTTTACTCATTTTTTAAAATTTATGTCATAAAATATAGAAGAAACATTTTTAGTAGATGTCTATAATAATTTGATATGTTATTAGACTAAACATTTATGAAAAAAGTCCTTAAGCATTGGGCTGGGAAGATGGCTCAGTAGATTAAAAACTCTTGTTGTGTAACCCTGAGAACCTAAATTCAAATTTGTGGCACCCATGGATAAAGTCAGGTACATCTGTTTGTTCCTGTAACCCCAATGTTGGAGGCTAGAGTATCCTGGAATCTCACTAGACAGGTAGCCTAGCCAAAATGGTAAGCTTCAGATTCAGTGAGAGTCCTTGTCTCAAGAGAACCAGACAAAGAGTCATAGATGAGAGGGCCAGACATCCTCCTCAGGGCTCTATAAGAATGTACATGGATGCATGTGTGTACACGTTCATGAATATGCACATTGGCATTGTACTCTTTGTAACAGTAACAAAAAATAAGTTCATGGGGCTAAAAGCATACCTCAATGGAAGGATGATATCCATCACTCTACAGGTCTTGTGTTTGGCAACTTATATACATTTAAATACATTGACATAAAATGACATTTATGGCAAACATAGGACTTGAATAAAAATTCTTTTTGATTAATAACTATAATGATATTTTGAATTGAAGATATGTGGTTTCTGGTCATCAGTCGATTGAAGTATCGACTCTGATTAAGAAGAAATCAGCACCACTGAAATGAAAGATTTAACTGGGACAATTGACACTGGTAAGCTGGGGTTTAGAAATTAGCTGTGATTAAAAGAGAGTAGCAACATTGAAGTTAACTATTCCAGGAGAGCACAAAGATGCTGTGGTCCAGGGGCATCCGAGTCTCCATCTTGTGCTAGCCTCCTGTTTGGTGATGGAGATTTTTTTTTGAGATATAAGATTTAACACAGAAAAAGAAGCAAGTAGAGTTTGTCACATTGAATTTACATAGATGCAAAAAGACAAATATCATACTTACTCTCATTTTTGGTTTACAGATTTATATAGATACATAAAATTATATATTTATATGTGGATTAAAAGTAGAATCAAAACCTGTGAAGTAACTAATGGGAGCAAGGAAAAGGAAGGTGAAGGGTGAACAGATGGGGGTATGCTCAAAGTACATCATACATTTGCAAGGAAATACTCTTCCATAACATAGCACTATGCCCGTTGAACATATGCATAAATAAATAGATAACTGACTAATTGTACCTAACCAAAATAAAAGGCATGATTATACAAAGGTCTTTTTGTCAGAATGAGGAGATGTTTTGCCATACCACTTTTAGGTATATACCCAGAGGATGCTCAATCATACCACAAGGGCATGTAATCAACGATGTTCATAGCAATATTGTTTGTCATAGCCAGAATCTGCAAACAGCTTAAATTTCCCATGACCAAAGAAAAGATAAGGAAAATGTGGTACACTTGCTCAACGGAGTACTACACAGCAGAAAAAAAAAATAATGACAGCTTGAAATTTGCAGGCAAATGGATGGAGCTAGAAAACATCATATTGAATAAGGTAACCTGTACTAGGAGGCTGCTCAGCCAATTTGTAGTAGGAGGCTGCTTGTTTGTTCCTGGCTTCCCAGACTCAAAATAACTATACAGAAACTGTATTAATTAAATCACTGCTTGGCCCATTAACTATAATTTCTTATTGGCTAGCTCTTATATCTTAATTTAACCCATTTCTATTAATCTGTATTACCACATGGCTGTGGCTTACAGGCAAAGTTTTAGCTGGCAGCTTGCATCTTCCTCCTCTGGTGGCTCCATGGCATCTCCCTGACTCTGTCTCCTTTCTCCCAACATTCATTTTAGTTTCCTCACCTACATCTATTCTGCCCTGTGCAAGCCCAAGACACTTTTTTATTCATTAACCGATAAAAGCAACACATATACAGAAAGACTTTCCTAACCAGTAACCCAGATCCAGAAAGACAGATATAATACGCACTCACTCATAAGTCACTTTAGACATAAAGCAAAGAAAACCAGCCTACAATTCACAATCCCAGAAAACCTAGACAACAATGAGGACCATAAGAGAGACATACATGAATCTAATCTACATGGGAAGTAGAAAAAGACAATTCTCTTTAGTAAATTAGGAGCAAGTAGGAAAAAATCTTAGCAAATCACGTATCCAACAAAGAAAAAAATTATCTAGACTTTACATATATTCAACTCTCAAGACTCAGCAGTAATACTCAATTAGAATATGACATATTCAGAGTTACACTACCATTACGCCTGTTGGTTCTAATTTATGTGTATATGTGTATTCCAGAGAAACAAAGCTTATGTTCACACAAAAATTCATGTATATTTGTGTTTAGTAACAGGAGCCAAACACTAGAATCAGACTAGAATCAGTCTACATGGTCTTCAGTAGTAATGGTGAAACAAAATGTTTTTATCATATACCATACACCATCAAAAAAAGGAAGAAATTAACATAGGTGTGCACATGTAAACTTTTGCACATAACACTCACTTTTGAGGTTTTGTCAATATATACTCAAAATTGTCTTGATTTTTCTCTGTTTCAAAGATTGGCCTTTAATGCATGATTTAGCTGCTTCACTTTCATGCTAGTATTTCAGGGATGCCCCTCTTGGCTCAACTTAAAATTATCCATGTATTTGATGTATATAAATATTTAAGATGGCTTTCCAGGTCATTATTCCATGTGAAAGAAGCCAATCCTAGAAAAGTCACATACTGCGTGGTTTAGTCTATTTAGCAAATTAAAATTATACATTATATAAATAGAGGAGAGATTGGTAGTTCTTAAGACCAGAGACCACAGGTAGGCTGGGAAGATGAGGAGGAAGTGAACCTGGTATTGGAAGGGGACACAGTTTGATTATTGTGGTGGTGGAAATAGTATCTTGACTGTGGTGGAGGTCTCACGCATAAACCTACGTGATAAACTTACATAGAATTACATGTGTATAGAAGTGTAAACAAAGTGAACACTCTGAATAAATTGGTGGCTTATATCAACACCAATATCTGGAATATATTATGTTGTAGGTGGTAGTGGTAACTAAGTGAAGGCTACATGGGACTTTTGTATTGTTTCTTACATTTATGCAAATTCAATAATGTACTCAATCCACATTTTAAGTTAAAAACCATTATGGCTCAATTATGATATGATTGAAGTATAGAAAAACTTAGTGTGTTTCACTACATTAAATGGTGAAAGAAATAGATTTCTGACTTTAAAAATACATAAATAAAATCCCACTTATTTATTTTACTCTAAAATTTTAGCTTACTTCAAATTTATGATTTCACATATGTGTACTTTTCCTACTAACCATTCTCAATTCCCACCTCCTCGCCACACTTTCTTCTCAATACAAACTATCTCATGCAGACTTTGTTCATTTCATTCTGGAGCCATTCATTATTAGCCAGGGGTGTCTGTGTGACCACGGGTTTGGGACCCTTCAGTATTAATCAGGGATATCTGTGTGACCATGGTTTTGGAGCCTTTTAGTATTAACCATGGGTATCTGTGTGACCACAGCTATTTCCAGAAGCCTGGTGGGCTCTACGCAAGGTATATAGCTAAAGAAAATGGTTCTTCCTCTCCTATGATCTATCCACAGCAAATAGCTGAGAGATACATTCATTACAAAATTGTTGATAGTGTTTGTCTTGTGTGGGCTTGGTGCATGTTAATTACAGTTGATCTGAATCAACAATTATAATAGTTGTATTGCATCTATAGAGTGAATGACATTTCCATATACACTTATTTGTAGTTTTTATTAAAATATATATGTAAATAAAATCATAGAGATATCTTCCTCTTAGCAAGATAGAAATTTGTCAGCTTGATGATAATATACACATGCAGTTTTAGAAAATTTTATCTAATAATGAAATAATAAACGTATAGTCAGGTTCGTGGAAGGACTCCAAACTAGTGTCCTTCTAATTTTCTTGTCAAGATTCAATATAATGCTATGATCATCAGTATGGTAAGATTTGGAGATAATGGAATTAAAGCATAAAAGTCTCTCTATTTATGTTACATTATTACTAAAGATACATAATGTTCAACAAAGTAGGCCTAGTAGTGGAGGGGTGGTCAGAGTGCAGACAGACTAAAGAATGCACAGCTTTTTTCCTGTGGGAGAAGCAATCAATCAATAAATATAAAAGGAAAAATATAATAGCTGGACTAGCAACAAAATCTGTTTAATCTTAAGGAACAAACTTAACAAGACCTATCAGAAATCTGCTGACAAACATTGAAAGGACACAGACTAATGAAAATATAACCTGTGTCCTTGACTGGAGTGGAGTTTTGAATTGACAGACTTTTAAGCTATTGGATGTGAAGATCAAATTTGTAAAAAATAAAATAAAATAAAATTCAATTTTCCAAAAAGTAGGCTACTGGATTTGATGGATGTTTCCAGGAGACATTTTCTGTAATCTGATTTTATAATTCATTCCAAAAATACACTTTAGCCAAAGAGATTTAAAAAAGAATATTTAAGGGATATGTCCTACACACTTTCAACATAGCAATATGGTCCTACATATTTCCAACACGTGGCAATTGCTATGTTTTAAAAATTACATCAAAATGCGTGGCAATTGCTATGTTTTAAAAATTACATCAAAATGCGTGGCAATTGCTATGTTTTAAAAATTGCATCAAAACAATACGATGTATAAAAATTTTACACAACTCATCTTGTAAGAGTTACATGACTCGAATTCTAATACTAGGTTAGGTTAAACAAATAGTAATTAAATGATGGTGATATTAACCCAAAAAGACACACCAATTGATGAAGCAGATGAATGGAGTCTCTGTCCTGAAGAATGTGGCTCTTTATAACGGGGAGAACACTGCTGAGAAATGCATGTGATGAAAGTCATTTCCCCAACTTCACACTTAAAATTTAAAAAGGCAGTGGTGGTGCACACATGTAATCCTAGCACTCTGGCAGTCGAGGCAGGTGGATCTCTGTAAGTTCGAGGCCAGCCTGGTCTGCAGAAGACTTCTAGGATAGCCCAACAAAGACAAACAAGCAACAACAACAACTAAAAGAAAGCAAAACAAAACAAAAAAAAATTTTGCAAAGTCATCTAGTCTCTCTCTCTCTCTCTCTCTCTCTCTCTCACACACACACACACACACACACACACACACACACACACGTTGTATGAAGCAACAAAGAAACAAAACACATGATTTTGAAAGCGTGCAAGGGGATACATGAGAGGTATTGAAGAGATGAAAGGAAAGGGGTAAATGACATAATTATAATCTAAAAAAAATTTATAAAATTCAATGCAGATTGCATAGTTGTTTGCACAAAGTATAGGGGACTTGTTTTTGTAACTGTGGTTACAGGAAAAGAGGTGTTTTGTAATTCTGCTTTCAAGGAAATTACACTAGCTGTCTTTGTAACAGATTTGCCATCCTCCCAGAAAACAACTTCAAAATACAGAAGATACATATTTCAGGAATAATTATTATTTGTAATATATGTTGCAGACAGAGGATGATGTTACTGTTGGCTTTAATTTTTTGTTTAGTTTTGTTTCTGTATTTATATCAAGAGTTCTCAGTATGTTATTTGGAAAGTGAAAACAAAACAAATTGTTAAAGCAAGATAATAACAGCCTTGATTGTGGAGTAATTAAATATTTTATAAATAGAAATATTTAAACTATGGAATGATATACATATATGCCAGAAGTGGCAATAAAAGGGATTTTCACTTTTTACATAGTTCCACTTTATTGTATAAAATAGTCATACATTTTACATTTTTAAATTTAATTTTAATATTTCTATTAATTCATTGAAAATTTCTTACAGTGCATGTTTTCCCTATCAACTCTTGCAATATTCACCTTTTCCTCTAATCACCCAACATTGAGAATTTTTTTTTTCTCTTCAAGTTCAGTTAATCAACATTGTTCAATTACTCTCGGGAGTTGGGGCTTGCATGGAGTGTAGTTGACCTTCCAATAGTGACACCAAAAGTACTTTACAGATTCAACACAATCTCCATCAATATTCCAATGTGAGTGTTTGCAGAAACTGGAAAAACACTCTCCAATTCCATTTGGAAACACATTAAAAGTTTGGATGACCAAAATAAGTCTGAACTATAAGAGAATCTCTGAAGGTACTGCCATCCCTGATTGTAAATTATACTACAGAGCTATAATAATAAAAACAGCATGGTAGTGGCAAGAAATAGCTTTTTGTTTATCAATAGAATGAAACTGAAGAACCACATATAAACCTACACTTTTACAGTTACCTGATTATATGCATAAATATATACATGCATACACATAACACATATGCATATACAGATATATACTTATGTGTGTATGTATATATATATATATACATATACATATTTGTATCCAGAAAAATACACTGACTAAAAGACAATATTTTCAATAAATGGAGTTGGCCAAACCTGATAACCACATGTTAAACAAGAGTGAATTCTTATCTCTTACCCTACACAGCTCTTAATGGATCAAGGAACTTGGCAGAAGACATGATACTGAAAGCAGAAAAAGAAAGGGAAGCACTTGACTTTTTATAGCCATAAGAAAAATCTTTCTGAGCAGGACCTACATAGCCCAGGCATTAATATGAACAATAAGTAAGTGTGACCTCAAGGAACTAAAAGGTGTCCATTCAGCACAGAACACTGTCATTCACCGACAGAGGCAATCTACAGAATGTGGTAAAAAAAAAAAAAAATTGCCTGCTGAAGATGAACACTTAAAAGATCTACCACACTAGCACAGAATTGAGAAAAATAGACGGTTATTTATTTAGGGGTAGACTCACAAGTCAGAATCCTCTGCTTCAATGGAGAACAGAAACTGAATCCTGCAGCTGGAAAAGAGGCCAGATACGTGCTTTACATCGGCATAAACAGTAAAAGAGGCCATGCCCCAGTGGGCGGGAAACTTCCTACAGCGATGTGCTGTCAATCTGATAGTAGGTTAGTATTTAGAATACACAAAGAACAACAACAAAAAGGATCCACACATGTTTATAACTTACTAACGATTTTAGAAATTAATAATATCATTGTGTCCAGATTACTTCACTGGCAGACCCTCGTGTTTTGAGGAACTATTTCGGTACAGGCTGGGTTGTTTATTTTGCAGGTGGGACTTCGAAGATCATTGAGAGTTGGACAAGACCAGAAAGTCCTTGTGTATACTGATTTCCTCCTCCTGGTTCCTTTTTTTTTTTTTTTTTTTATGTCATTTGCTACTTCCTTTGATTTCCCATGGCTTCTACCTCTAGCCGGGAAGCATTCCTACTCTTCAGTTTAAGGAGGCACAGCACCGTTGTTGGGGTCCAGGAACAGTGCACGAGTCTGGTTTACTTTGTTCGTGGGCTGTTTCATCCCTGTGACTGCATTAAAGTCTACATCTTAGGTTCCGTGAACAAATGTTTGCTTGTTTGATCAAATCCATGATAAAGACCAAAAGAAAGTTAGTTTGCCGCTAGGGTGGGTGCAGGAGTATATCATACGGACTATGGTGTCCTCCCCCAAAGCTTTGGTAGTTTCTCTGGAGCTGCTTCTGGTTACCTCCACTTCTTTATTCTGTCAGTTCAGCTCTGGAGCCTGTTGTTTTGCCATCAGTAAGCATTTCCTATAGCTTTGTTCCCACTGAGGCTGACCTTTGCAGATGGCATTCCTTCTAGATGGCAAGAGGTCAGAAACTTTCCGAGTTCTGATTCCATGTTTGCTTTCCCCTAGATTGAAACTGAGTATATGAAGCTCTCTTTTGAAGCTCCAAGTATCACTGGCTTCTGGAAATGGCCCCTGTCTTGTTTCCCTGGGTCAAAGTCTGTGACTTTTCCTTAATGTTACCCATGCCTTTCTTTCCTAAGGCTTGCTTGGTCACTGTCTATAGTACACTGGCCCCTTTATCTGGCCAGGAATTAACTGCAGGATGCAGTGGGTGAGGCTTCAGCATGACCACTTTTGAAGTATATCAACAAAGGCAGTGAGAAACCCAGGCCACATTTATGTATGTTGAATCTGTTTTCTGTTCAAGACAAGCTCTACCCAACTAATAAGTAGTACAGTGTAAATAACACAATAAATCTCTAATCGCTACAACTATTGAAACACTAGACAGTGAATCCTACTTCAGCTGTTGGTTAAATAAAAAAAGATAGTATTTCAGCATTGGTATTAATGCTGATAAAATGGGCATTAAAGTTCGCTGTTCACACTTAGAGATTGGTATTAACTGAACTGAATACACTTTTGGGTTTATTCATCGTCTGCAACACTACGCTTTCATTCTACTTCTTTTTAATTATTTTGTTTTCTGCTAGACACAAAGCTGCATCATGTATGTGTCTTTTCTCAATAGAGTGTAATTTCTTATTGGGAATGCTTGTCAGTGTACTCTCTCCATTGTACTTGTTCAATTAATTGATGGTCCACTTAGCAACCTGAATAATAGGCAAAGTGGGGTAATTGAAGCTGTGTAGCTAAATGTAACTGGCTTTTGCTTCCTTAAGGTCATATATATTTATTTAACAAATGTATATTAAGCATCTGCTATATGCCAGATAATGGTTTATATTCCAAATCTTCATGAAGGAAAAGTTTAGGTTGAAATGAAGCCAAGATGCTTTCCACAGAAGCTAAATCAAAATAAAGCAAAAATCTGTGTAGAAGCTACCATCCCCTGCCTTTTGAGAGCATATCCAAGCTCACTCCTACTATACGGTTACTACGGGAAAGTGCATTCCAAGTCATAACCAACTTTTAAGTGTATGCTTGGCTTTCAGTCTGTTTAAATTGAAAGCTGTTTCCCCATGACCCCTTTTAACATCTTGAAGAAGATGCTATGGCAGCTTATAAATCTCAGTTAACAATCAGAACCATAAGAAAGGTAATTTAATCCTTGCTTTAAATCATGTTTGACATTTCTCTTTCCTTGCAAATCATAAAGGAAAAACAACTGAAAGCCTAGAAATTAATTATAGACCATCATCCCAAACAAGTCTCAATACTTTCCTTAAGTTTGAAATCAGATAGCCATAATTGCATTAAATGGTGCTTACCCAGGAGCAAAGCAGAAGCTGCAATAAGGATTCCACCCATTGAGTTGCTTTGCTGTGAGTTGATGGACCTCAGGAGGTGATAGAAACTGCTGTCAGTGATGATGTCACCCATTATCACACAGAAGGAGAGCATCCATCCTCAGAAATGCTGACCATCTGTCTTGAAATATATTCAACTAATCTCCCATAATAAAAAGAAAAAACCCTCCTTTCTACATCCTGCAATTTGTTGGCTGTGTTCATTTTTAAGTTTAGCTCCACTGCAAGAGTTTCTGTTCTCATTAAAAGAGTCAGTTACCAACTCTTAACAGATAGCTCATAGCAGAATATTTGAAACGTTATTCTTAGCATGTGATAACAACAATGCATTTGTATTTTGTTTTTGACTTTTTTTTTTACTTATACCCGCCTATATTTTTTTTTTTAAAAAAATGATGTTGGTCTTATGTAAATCTGAGCTTGTTTGTGTGCCCAGTCTCTCTAGCTCCTTATTCTAAAGGTTGGGAAGACAGATGAACTTCATTCAGTTGCTGTGTTTCTAGAAGATCAGCAGAGATGGCTAATGTCTTTTTCGTCTTAATAGACCGCCTCTCCAAAGAGAATGACACACATGGCCATTCCTCCCTCTTCCCTCTGTCATTCAGAAGCCTTTTCCCCCAACCTGCTGGGAACACAATCCCTGAAAACATTTTTTGATCCAGAGTGTTTGTTGCCATTTGTTTCTCGAGACCTGCACACAGAACAACTGTAATGATGAGATTTGTTCTTTCTGTGTTTGTGGCAGAAAATAGATCCCTTATCACAAGTGGCTGTATAGTAGGCAAAATGGTTCCTCTGACCTGTGCTTCCAAACTCAGCTTGGAAACTGCAGACTTCTGAGTCTGCAGGGCTCTAATTCAGAATTAATTTTAGAGCCATAGTTTTAGAACCCTGAGCTCAAAATGTCTTTAATATTAACAGATCAGGCTGTTGGTTGATTTTTATGTTTGTTCTGACCAAGCACCTAAGAATATCAAAAAATGAACTCTAGAACATGGCTAATATTTTGATTTACAGATATTTAAATTACAAAGTATAACTTTGAAAATAACCAATGAATGCACTCAAAAGGCATTAAACCTGCCCACAAAGCCCTCTGTAATAGGGGACTGACTGTTTTCCAAACATCTGCTTCCCCATAGTCTGCTGCCTGTCCCCAGCATGTGGCAGTTCTACAATTCAGACAAAATTAGCTCAACCCTGACTCGCAATCCCATGATTCCTAATAAACAGTTTCTTCAGTGTTGGGCATTGTCAGTGTAAATACAGAGTGGGAGGTGGTCTCCTGATCATAGGGTCTTCTCAGTTACCTTTATTTCAACCCTTGCGTTCTTTTAGGAAGTAAATATAGCTTGTTAATTTTGTATAGGAATAACGTCCTATCTACATTTAGCATCATGTAAACATCATAAATTGCCTGCATGATTAACTGTGCCCTAGATAGTTACAAAGTATCCAGAAAACAGTCTTGAGCAGAAGAACTAATTAAATCCTAGTTCCTGCTGCTGGGGTCTCCTGACGTTGTCCCTGTCACCATGAACACAGCTGGTCTGTAGACAGTAGGTATAATAAGAGGGCTTAGATACCTGCAGAATTCTAAAATAAAGGAATTATATCGATAAGTAAACAATTTTGTAATAATGACATTACAATGATACTTATGCTATTAAAGTTTATATCTTTACATTTATTTTATTTTCAATTTATGCCCAGAAAGAAAGTTGAAGAATTTGAACAAAGGCTGAAATTCCTCTCACTTACCTGCCTTAGCCTCTGTAGTATTCTGATTGCAGTCATGGTGTGGGATATAGGCCTACCAGTTGTATCCATAAGGGGTAATTAGATATTACCAGAGAATGGTTTCCTTGTCCCTTTGGTTAGTCACAAATTCTGGGGTATTATTTATGAAATACAAAGTTGCTCTATCAAGTCTGACCAAGCTGTCAGTATTTGGAAGGCAACTTGAGCAGGAGTATGAAAAAGCAGAGCAAACAAATCACATGGTTAGCAGAAAGAAAAATTATACTACTTTTCTTACAGACGTAAAACAAAGGAGGCTTTCTGACAACACCACTGCTGTGGCTTCTCTCAATCCCCTTTTTTTGAGACAATCAATTTGATTTTATGGCTTTCTTGTCAAACCATTGCTTTCTGATTTGGTTTTATCTAGCCAGCTTAGTGTGGGAGCCCAGTTCAAAATAATGGGCTCTTGATAATTTACTTAACAACATACTTTTTTTCTGGTAATGGTCTCTACTGGAATTTCATCCACAGTGCACAGCCTTTCATTGGTACTAACCTTCAATGGGGACGCTTGACCCTAACTTCCTTTTCTTCTTTCTGACGACGGATGATGTTTTAAAGACACTGAATGGTGGTTGCACTTGTTTGAACTCCTGTATCTTGGCTACAGGATACGGGACTAAAGGACTGTGTGTTTCCATCACAGTCACTTTTAACAACCTTTCCAGAGAAAGCCCACTTTTCCCCAGCTCATAGACTCTATTCCCTATATTCCCATGTGTGGACCTTCGAGTGTCTTCTGTCTGTTTGCTATGCATCTTCAGGAATGATTTCTGTGGAAACAAAATTATCTGCAGTCTCTTCTTCTTTAATTACACTTTCTGTCCAAGATTATAGCTCCTTTAATTTTTACAATTTATTACTTTCTCCTTCTGGATGTCTCCAGCATGCCTTGCATTTAATCAGCTGGTGTGCTATCTCAATTGTCCTGTTTACTCTATATATTGTATAATATCAGAAGTTGCACATTTATTACTCAGTTTTTCTCCTTAACTCTGCTATACTGTTTTTCTTTGTATTTAGTAATCATATTACCTCAGATTTTAGCTATATATTTGTATCTTCAAAAGCATAATTAAATTTGTTAAAATTCGTGACCAGTTGGCTTATTGGGTAAAGACATCTGCCACCAAGTCTGACAATCTGAGACGTGTCTCCAGGACCAACATGGTAGGGAGAGAGAATAGATTCCGGAAAGTTGTCTTCTGATCTCCACATTAATGCCATGACTCACATGCAAGAGCATGTGTGCACACACAACAAATAAAAATAAAAACAAATGGTCCCTGACACTGAACAAGTGCTATTAAACATTCTGCATATTATTAAGAACTGCAAAGAAAAAAGGTCAAGTAACATATAAAGGTAGGCCTATCAGAATTACACCTAACTCCTCAGTGGCAATTCTGAAAGCCAGAAGGTCCTGGACAGATGTGCTGTAGACATTAAGTGACCACAAATACCAGCTCAGACTACTATGCCCAGCAAAACTTTGAGTCACCATCGATGGAGAAAGCAAGATAGTCCATGAAAAAGTCAGATTTAAAAAATACCTATCCACAAATTCAGCCTTACAGAAAAAACTAGAAAGAAAACTTCAACCCAAGGAAGTTAGCTGCACCCACAAAAACAAAGGCAACAGATAACCTCATACCATCAAACTCCAATGAAGGGAAACACACAAACAAACAAAAAAATATAATGCTTTTGTTCTTCCCTGGATCTGTACAATCTTGCACATTCCTTTTTATCTGGGTCATGGAGAGATTAAATAGCCCCATTCAGGTCTTGTTTCGCAAAGAAAGGGGGATTTCATTCTTTTTGATGACTCTGTGACATGTATGATGATTTTGTGACATTTTAGTAAATGTTCCCTCTCTGTGATAGTCTTGGTTGTCTACTAGACTACATCTAGATTTAGCTTAAACCCAAGCAGCTGGGCACACCTGCGAGGGATCGTTCTTAATTAGTTTGAAGTGGAAAGACCTCCCTCCCTGAATCAGGAGCTTTTGAGGTTGGAGGATCCATCTTAAAATGAGCTTTCTGCTTGAAGTCTATATAATAAAGGACATGGAAGAAGGAAGTTCTTGCTCTTTGCCTTGATGTCCTCACTCTCAATAACAAGATCATTCCTTCACTGGAATTAGAGTCTACTTCTTCAGGATTCTGTGATATACAGAAGACCAGCGGAGATATCCAGCCTTGTGGACTAAATGATTCCTGGATTTATGCACTTTCTGTTGCTAGATAACCATTGCTGAACTAGCTGGACTACAGTCAGTAAGCCACTCTAATAAATCCAACACACACACACACACACACACACACACATCATATATATATATATATATATATATATATATATATATATATCCTATATGTATATGTACATATATGTATAGGATCAACACACACACACACACACACACACACACATATATATATATACACACACACACTACCAATTTTGTTGCTCTAGAGAATCCTGAATAATATACCCTTTAAATGGTTTCTTTAGTGGAGTATAATTTCTCAGAATTAATCCTGTGACATTTGATTTAAACTTTATATTCAGTGTCCATCGGAAGGTGAGCAAAAGTGTCATGAACAGATACATGCTAGCGTGTCAGCCTGTCCTTTAGATTTCAACTTTTCACCATGAGAAGAATGTGCCCTGTGAAGCTAATGGCCCCAGGAAAGGAAGACATAGATAATAGAGCTAAATCAGAGCCATTTCTCAGATTCATGAATGACAATCATAAATATATTTTATAAACACTTAGACCACAGTTATTTTTATTTAAATTTGTAGCGTTATTATACAAATTTGAATAAATCAAATTTTAGTTCTGTTTGGGAACACATATTTCAAAGTTGAATGCATTCAGCATAGCTTTCTAAAGTCTCAGTCTACGTGGAAAACTTACATTCTACTATTTCCCAAGAGACTGCTCACTTCTTATACTAGAAAGATTTTCTGCTCCTAGGACCTTGGCAGTGTTCCCATTTTAAAACAGCAACTTGGAAGATGGTCGCTTTTTGATGACCGCTCCTAGTGATCTGTGCCCATGGCATGGACTTGCCATGGAATTTAAGTATATTTTTCCTAGTTTTTAATCATTTCCTTAATATGATACTATTGGGTTGTTACATCAGTAGAGATTCTTAGGCCATTACTAAGACACCCCTTGTCACAGGCTCTGAGGAAGAAGTTAAAGGTACATAATGTAATTTCTAATCACATGTGACTGTTATGATTCTACTTTGCTTTCTAACACTTGTTAAGTAAGTGCATTCAGTTGCTTAGGAGTATTCCTAGAAGATTTCTTTCTTACTTTTTGTTTTATTCATTTGTTGATCTTAAAGGCAAAGGGCACATGGACATCATAATCCTACTTTATTCTAAAATCTTAACTTTGAATTCACCTGCATTTGTACAGAAATGCCACATGGGAAGCTTAAATAGCTCCTGGATACAAGCTCAGAATATACTTTTGTGTATAAAGTATATTGCCAGATTTTAAAAATAACCTAGTTGAAAATGGACTTCTTTAAATTAAAATATATTCAAGTATGTCTACACAGTATTTAGGTTCAATTTGAAATGATTCTCCTTTAATATGTTTTGTTATTTATAAAATGTTTGTTCTAGGACCACAGATGAAGTTTGTAAATAGGTAAATAAAAAGGATGAAATGTTGGTAAAGAAAATATGTTTTGAAAATGTTTTTGTTGGTTTTATACATCAAGATGTACCTGATTAAGAGAAGTTCATTTAGTATCTGAATGTGAGCTTTGGGTTTGTTTTTAAGATTTTGTTTATATTGTTAGTCATGTATATGTGTATGGGTTTTAGGGTGTGAGTGAAGGTGCCTGTAATATCCAGAACAGATCTTGGGATCCCTTGAAACTAGAATTGTAAACTGTTGTGAGCCACCTGATGTAAATGTTGGGAATCGAAATCAGGTCCTCTGAAAGGACAGCAAGCATCTTAACTTCTGAGCCATCTCTTCAGCTCTGAGTTCTTTCTTTAATACCTGCACATTACCCCAGAGATCCAAATACAAATATTTAATTTGCTCTTTGTAATTATTTACATGAACTCTCTAATTAGTCCCTCTCCTGTTCCTGCTACCTTCTGATTTTATAACAAAATACGGTATTTTCTTGCTATCAATCTGACCCAGTTTATCCAGAAGGTGCTGGCATAGGAGCCTTAGGGTTTTGACTTACCCCATTAGGGATAAACGGGTTTTGTATTTAGTTCACCAGCAAATAGAGAAAATGGCTTAGTGGTAGCATCATTCATCTCTAACTGATAAAGGGATCGCTATCAATATTTGTTGAAATTAGTGTGTAGTGGATTAGGCTATGCATTATACAAAGGTAATATTTATTTTCGAAATTGGGCTCCTTTGCAAAGTTAATCGAGGGTGGGAAGTGAGGTAGGGAGAAGTGGCAGTATGTGCCAATTCTACCAGTTCTCATAACAGCCTCAAGAAATCATAGCTTAAAAAAAGATTTCAGTTCCTTAAGCAAAATTCAGGCTGTTCAGTCAACTGACAGTGATTACAGCAACACTGTGTTCTCTTTTAATGGAGCATAGAAGCAATCTACCATGTATTAGTTAAACTACCTCTTTGGGGCAGACACAGAATGGCTTATTATTTAAAACATTAGTTGATGATAAATTAGATTGTTCATTAATAGTTTGCCTAAGCAACAAAACTACAGTGCATTTCACTGTGTGAAAATAATGTACCCTTGTATCACTGAGTCCTGCCATGGCCGACAACTACAAATTGGAGGGATTAGCCAAAGATGGTTTAAGTCACCTACAACAAACTCTCTGGTTCTCAGATTCTCTCTCTGTGTGTGTGTGTTTTCTTTTTTCCTTCTGCCTCTAACTTTCCTGTCTTTGAAGTTATTAATTAATTGTCCCTACAAATTTTGTGATTTCTTAATTAGCAGTAGAAAAGGTGGCATGTTTATGTTGTAATTACTGAGTCACTTGTTGAAGACTGACAGACAACAAACACTGTTAGTAACGTTTTGTGTTAGCAGGTTTTTTAGAGTTTGTTTGGATTTACATTTTTCAATTAAGCTAATGTACATTCCTTTTTGGTTGGACAGGAAGTGTTATGTGACTTCTTCTAGAGGATTTGGAAAATGTTCACTTAACTTTGGCATCTGATACAAAGAATTAGATGCATGTGTTATCTTTCCAATACATTTTATTCCAGGATTTTTTTTTCTAGAGGAAAATTAGACCCACATTCCAAGGATAACTCAGGAGTGAAAGCAAGTATCCATTTAAAAGCTGACTGGCCTCTTCTTAGCAGACAGGCCTGAGGTGTGCTCACAGAGTGAGCTGCCACTGCACTGGGTTAACTGTGACATTTTGAAATGATTGTGGTTGTGAACTTCCTGAAGGCACTTGCTCCATGGTTGGTTAAATTGCACACATTTTTCAGTCAAACATTTTCCTGGCTGCATCAAAGGTGTTGAGTAACTGTGTTAACCTTGGTGTGTTTGGGCAATAGGAGATCAAGTAAAAGTCAATAAATGTCTCTCAGAGCCCTGATAAACTCCAAGGGCACAAACAGAGGTGTTTATGAGCTGTGGGGGACAAATTGGTCAAGTATAAGTTTCACTTCAAATTGCTTATTGCCATTTTAGTGCTAGCAGAACATATTTTAAGTCACTGCTTTGACAGAACATATTGGCTGGCATTGCGTAGGCTTCTGTGTTTTTAGGGGACAGATGGCAATTACCACGTTTGTTCAATGTTATCTTTTAGCTTTAAGTATCACATTTACTGGTGAACTGGACTTTGCTACATTTTTTTTTAAACTTGGAACAATCCCATCTTATAAAATCTCTTTACAAGAAATATTAATATGGCTGCTTACATAATAATAAGCAACTGAGATATGAACCTAAGTTTTTTTTTTTAATGGGCTCAGGATGTCCCAGTTTTTCTTAAACTGTTTCTTCTTATTTTTCTTCTTAGGAATAGTATGGAAGGAGGGCCAGGGATAATACAATTGCGTACACATTCTAACAAGATAAAAACCACCTGATATCTTTTAGCTTCTCAGAAATAAAGTCTATATTTTATTTAAAGTCCCATTGTTCTCATGAAAAGCAATCTTTCATACAGAAATTATAAAGAATATAAACTTTGTAAGGTATGTAATATTTTCACACTTAAATATTGATCTAAGTGTTTATTTTCTGAGACAAAATTTAAAATCTATGATCCCTTAAAGTTCATATCCAAGTTAACAAGTTCTAAAATCAATCAAATACAAAGGATTAAATAATCCATGATTTACTTTGCTTTCTCAATTTTTTCTAACACAGGGGAAATGCTATTGATTTTTTAAAAAACTTTCAGCATCATTTTTTTTAACTTTGGTTATAGACCCTGACAGGTAATAAATATATAAAATTATCTGGAGAGAATAAAAGAGAAGTTATTTAATTTTGAAATATTCTTAAAATAAGGTCCTTTATCATTTATTTAGTGAATTTATAATATATTTACATTGTTAGGATTTCCCATAGTTGCAGATCATAACACAATTTTGTATTTTCATGTTTTATTAAGATAACATGTTTTTAGTAATAAAGTTGTCTGGCATTGGTCACTTCATCATTGTTTTAATAAGGGTAACCAAGGATTTGGAATATTGCTTGGAGTCTAATTTCTGTTTGGCAGTAGAATTCAGCTTCTGGTAGTAAGTACCTTGGGCAGACCCCCAATAAGCATCATTAATTCCTCCATGGATCTAGCTCAGGAATGGTGTGGCTCCTTGAACCAATCAGTTACATCCGCTTCCATTTCCCGTCCTGTCATAGCCCCCTAGTTATTCCATTGTCTTTAGATTGATGTTCTATCTTTGAACTTGTTCAGTTAAGTCACAAATAACTTCCCATTTGTCAAAATCAGTGGCTTCTTCCTGATATTTGTCATTCAACATATCTGTACCCTGTAAGATCCTCGACTATCTTCTTCTTTAGCTTTTCTCCTCTTTGGTCTTGGTGACAGCGGTTTTTCCCACAGGATAGTTCCTTTTCTGTCCATTACAAAGAGAGCCATGTGTGTCAATACTCATGACATGTTCCTATCTCCAGAATTTTATCTGCATTGCCCCTATCACTTTACATCTGGAATGCCCACATTCAGTTAGTGGGCTGGGGTCTTAGATGGTCCTCAGGGACTCCAGACTACACATTCTCACACTGCTGTATGATCATTCTCCACTTTTGCTCCAGGCATCACCATCTCACTGCTTCACTTATCTGGGAGTCAGAAAGCCCTTTTCATCTTCTCTCTCAGCCACTCACAATCACCATGTCTTGGAACTTTGTAGTCAGAAGTGTCTCTTTCCCATCCATGTATTCAATACCCTACCTCTCTTGCTTATGGTAACTATGAGACAGTTGCTATTTCCTGTACCATTCTTCCTGTTTCCATTCAAGCTACAAAAGAACCCCAAAATTTTAATCTCCAAGGATCTGTTCTTGTGACTTTTCTAATCAAATATTGTGACTACTTTCTGACGAGAAGAAATGCATGTTCCTCTTACAGCTGGTGTGGTGGGTGAGAAATGTGTACTCTTTCGTTACAAGTCTGGTTATTATTTCTAACATACATTTCCAGATTTCATGTATTATTTTCAACTTTCATACACATGTTGCCTGTTTCCCCTTTCACCAAAGCATTTTGTTGAAGGGTAGCACATGTTTAACTAGTTTGTTGAGAAATCACAATCCATTGGAGTACCATTTTAGAGTGGTTTTATTTTTCTTAACATCTTAATTCTTTTCTGGATGATCTTGATTTTCCTCTATTAGGTCATTTTTGCCATAGGATACTACCACCTCCAATGATAGAGAATCACTTCTGAATCTTGATAAAAATTTTCTTTCTTTTTTTCTTTTGAATATTTATTTATTTTCATTTTATGTATATGGGTGCTTTGTCTGCATGTATGTATATGCATACATACATACATACATATATCACTAGTGTGGAGTGTCTGTGGAGTTCAGAAAAAGGCTGATGACACTTTAGAGTTGAAAATGTTTATGAGTTATCATGTGGGAACTGGAAATTGAACCCTTTCCAAAAGCATTAAAAATTTCTCTTGACTTCTGAGATATCTCTCTACCTCCTAATTTTGCTTATCCAAACAATTCTATCTTATTTAAGATTTAATTCTGATTCCAAGTACTTAAGTTTTTCCAGAATAAGACCAAATTTCTGCTCTAATGTCATGTTGGGACGGTAAGGATTGACTTGTGGTCTTGTTGTCATTCACTACATTGTCTCCACTCCCTCTCCACTTCTTGGTTCCTTCAGTAGAAATAGCAGAGCATTAGAGACAGGGCAGACAGTGATCTTCTTCACTTGCTTTGAATAAGATCTTGGATTCTTGTTGTATTGCTCACTCTTTGTTGATTTCCTGGTACTGATGATGCTGCCATTCTGCCTTGTAGACAGAAGGTCTTAGAACAGCGAGTTAGGTCTCTACACTCTGTGTGGTAGAAGGTGTGGTTAATTTTTCAGGTGACTTCTAGCTTATGGGATCATAGTCCACATTCTTACAATATTTGAGCTATCTTTTTCCTCTAGTGAAGTGACTCTAAACAGGACCAGTTCTCAGTCTGTGGGTACCTGCAGGAATCAGGGCTTAAAGCCAGAATGAGTTGGCACCTTTGCTTCTTGGAAATTTTGTCTTCTATAATTCCCTGTGTGTATCACTTCCCTACCTGGGTAGTAGTGGGAACTTTCATGTAGTTCAGCTCTTCTACAGATGGGTAGTAAAGGAGAAAAAATAATCTCTCTTTCCTAGATGGCCAGGTAAAGATTAGTAAGCATCCTCCTCTTCCAGTTTGCTATGATTAGGCCTGTTTGCTATAGCTCCAAGATAATATTTCCATAGAGATACAGATCTCCTAAAAGAGGGCTTTTTAAACATACTGTACTATTGGTAGCTGTTCAGTTCAGTAATTGAAAGGTAACCTGTAATAATGGATATTTATGGTAAGTATACAACATGGACATATCTCAAGGACTCTGATAAAGTGTTATGAAATATTTTGTATTTATTTGATGATGAAAATACTTCTGGCATATTGGTTTAGATGTTGTAACTAAATTAATTATTCTTATTTCCCTTTATCAACACTGATTGTGAGATGATTTTGAATTATGGGGTTGTGATGGGGTTTAGTGAGCAATACTGCATAAAATGCTACCTTGTCATCAAAGAAAATAGCAGGGGCAGAAAGTTCCCTCTCCTCCCTATACTCCTCTCCCCTGAAGCAGATCACAAACTCTAGGAATGATTTTTTATGTCCCCCTAAAGAGAGTCTCTAATTTGTAGGTGCCCTCTTTGTGTCCAATGGGAAGGAATTTCATCTCTGAAGATGAAGTATCAGGAAATTCTGAACACAGTCAAATAAATTTCTTCTCACTGGCTGTCATCAGATTATATTCTCTACCCATAGTCCTTCATGACTGTATGTTTAACATGGAAGCGTGTGACCTTAATAATTCTGAGCTCTTCCTTCTATTTTTATGCCATGTTAAATTCTTAAGTGCATCTATATGTGTTTTTGTTTATTTTTTGTTAATATTTTTATAAGGGCTTGACTTTAAATTTGGAACTATTATAGAAAAACAGCTTTTCCCCCCACTACATTTACATTATATTTTTACTGCATGTTACTTATGTAGAAGATGAAGCACCAATTAAATTCTGTAGGAAGCTATATGTTAATAGCAACATAACTTTTTGTTTGTAGTTTTTAATCATGTCTGAGATCAACAGCAATAAATAATTTTTTTGAAGAGTTTATTAAAAACATCCCATAGTCTATTCAGTCTTCAAAACCTTGTCAAAATTTGACCCAGTATGTTTACAACATCTGTCATATAGCATTGTGTGTGTGAAAATTGGCAGATCAAAATGCCTGTGTAACTATACTTCTTTCACTTTACAAACTTAATTTTGGCTGGATTCAATTTTTCAAGTCTGTAATCCTGGCACTCATATTCTAACATGGGATTATTATAATAAATTCAAAACAATACAAGGTCACCATTCTCAAAAATCAACAACATCAAAAAACAACTAAGCAAGCAAACAACCAAAAGACTTTAATTTTTTTTTGCCTCAGCTTCCTGGAACATATTCATTACTCACTACCATAAATCTCATTACAATGATAGGCTATTCAAAAATAAAACATAATTTGAAGGCTTAGGTTTTTTCTTTGTCTGAATGTCAAGAAGGTACGTTTGAATTTGGAATCGGAAAACTTGAATAAAGAAGAAAATGAATACTACAATTAACTTTATCCAGTATTAATGTTGGGAATGATGCATGATTAGTACATTTTTATGCAAAGTTTTTGAAGTATTATAAGTTATTCTCATCCTGACTATTAGCACTACTGACATATAATTATTTCTCTAAATGATTCTCAAATCTCTTACTAGTTATAATCACTCCATTGGTATAATAGTTGTATGGATATTGTAACAAGCCCATGATAACCAAGAGCTTTCTGATTAGATTTTAGGACCACACTTTATGAGATAAATCATGCCGAGTATACTGGAAAAATAACTAAGAACCCCAATCTGGGGGGGCTCACAGGCCTTAGCTGAGAATCGATTACTATTATTTTACAAAATGGATAGAGTATCAAACTGCTTTCTAAATACCCATCTCTATGCACATACATCAATGTAGTTCTCAGTTTTCATCAGAGAAGTTTGTTGTTGTTTTTTTTATGTGGGTGCTAGTTAATATAGACTCACAGCTGGCAGAGTGCAAAGAATAAGGGATTGTGAGGTAGTCGTCCCTAAATGGTACAACTATAACCATCTTTTGTGCTAGCTATTTTTAGAGTAATCTTAGAGAAGGGACCCTCAAATAAGAAAATGCCTCCATAAAATAGGGCTCTAGATAGGCAAATCTGTAGGACATTTTCATAATGAATGATTGATGGGAGAGAGTACATCCCATTGTGGGTGGGGACTGGGATGGATATTCTGTTTTAACTTTCTATAAGAAAGCAGGCCAACATAAATACAGCCACACTGAACCTCAAAGAAGAGAAAGTGGGAAGTAACCTTGAAGATGTGGGCACAGGAGAACACTTCCTAAATACAACAACAGTAGCACAGACACTGAGAGCAACAATAAATAAATGGAACCTCCTGAAACTGAAGAGCTTCTGTAAGGCAAAGGACACAGTCAATAAGACAAAACAGCAGACAACTGAATGGGAAAAGATCTTTACAAAAACCGCAACTGACAGAGGGCTGAACTCTAAAATAGATAAAGAACTCAAGAAACTAGACATCAAATACCAAATAATCAAATTTAAAAATGGGGTACAGATCTAAACAGAGAATTCTCAACAGAAGAATCTCAAATGACCAAAAGACATTTAAGGAAATGTTCAGCAACCTTAGCCATCAGGGAAATAAAAATTAAAATGACTCTGAGATACCATTTGACACCAGTTAGAATGGCTAAGATAAAAAAAAAAAACACCAAAGATAGCTTATACTGGAGAGGATGCAGAGTAAGGGGAACACTCCTCCATTGCTTGTGAGAATGCAAATTTGTACAGTCACTTTGGAAATCAGTTAGGCAGTATCTCAGAAAACTGGGAAGCAACCTATCTCAAGAACCAACAATACCACTCTTGAGATATACCCAAAGGAGGTTTAATCATACTACAAGAACTTTTGTTCAACTATGTTTATAGCAGCATTGTTTATCATAGCCAGAACCAGGAAACAACCTAGATGCCCCTCAACCAAAGAATGGATAAAGGAAATGTAGTACATTTATACAATCGAGTACTACTCAGCAGTAAAACACAATGACATCTTGAAATTTACATGCAAATGGATGGAACTAGAAAAAAATATCCTGAGTGAGATAACTCAGAACCAGAAAGACAAACATGGTATGCACTCACTCATAACTGGATATTAGATGAAAATCAAAGGATAACCTGCCTATAGTTCATAAGCCAAAGAACTAGGTAACTAGGAGTAACCTAAGAAAGATATACATGGATCCTCCTGGGAAAATAAAGTAGACAAAAACTCCTAAGACTATTGGGAGCATGGGGTAGGGCAGAAGGGAGGGCTGAAGGAAAGGGAGAGAGGAGAAAAGAAGGGTGCAGGCAACATGAGAAAACGGGATGGCCAAGATGGAGAAAGGACAAAGAGGGAGAACAAGGAAAGAAATATGTTGATTTAAGGAGCAATTATGGGGCAAGTAAGAAATCTGGCATTAGGGAAATTTCCAGGAATCCACAAGGATGACCATAAGCAATAGTAGAGAGGGTACCTGAATCGGTCTTCTCCTGTAATCACATTGATGACAACCTGTAGGTGCAGACCACTCATTTGTTTTCCGACTGCGCAGACCCAAAATCATCACACACAAACTAAATTAATTAAAACAGTACTTGGCCTATTAGATTAAGCTTCTTATTAACTAACTCTTACATCTTATTAAACCATTCCTATCATTTTTTATTTTACCATGAGGCTTGTGGTTTACTGGTAAGGTTCTGGGGCATCTGTCTCCTTTGGCAGCTACATGGAGTCTCCCTGACTCCACCTTTCTTTTACTCCTGTGTCTCTTATTGGAATCCCTACCTTGCTTTATTCTGCCCTGTCATAGGCCCAAGCAGCTTCTATATTCATTAACTAATAAAAACAACACATATACAGAATTTACCACATTGACTACCTTAATTGTCATCATAGAAACTTCATCCAACAACTGATGGAAGCAGATACAGAGATCCACAGCTAGCACTGGATCAAGCTCCCAGAGTACCATCAAAGAGAAAGAGGAGAGAAAATATGAGAAAAGAGCTCGTGACATTGATGGGGGTACCCCCAGAAAAACCTGACCTGAGCTAGTGGGAGCACACTGACTCTGGACTGACAGCAAAGATACCTGTATAGGCCCAAACTAGGTCCTGTGAATGTGAATGACAGTTGTATGGTTAGGGCAGCCTGTGGGGCCACTGACAGTGGGACCAGGAATTATCTGAAGTATTTGACTGGCTTTTGGTGTTCATTCTTTTTGTAGAGATACCTTGCTCAGCCAAGATAGAGGGGGGAGGGCCTTGATGATGCCTCAAACTGATGTGCCAGACTTTTTTTTTGACTCCCTATGATACAGTAGGGAGGCTGCTAGTTCATTTTCTGCCCACCCAGACTCCTGAAATAATTACACAGAAACTATATTAATTAAATCACTGCTTGGCCTATTAGATCTAGCTTCTTATTGGCTAGCTCTTATATATTAACTTAACCCATATCTATTAATCTGTGTAGCGCCACATGGCAGTGGCTTACCAACAAAGTATTGGCATGTCTGTCTCTGGTGGCGGCTCCATGGCTTCTCCCTGACTCCTCCTCCTTTCTTCCAGCATTCAGTTTAGTTTTCCCTGCCTAGCTCTACCCTTCCCTATCAATAGGCCAAGGCAGTTTATCTATTCTCCCATGGTATTCACAGCATACAGAGAGGAATCCCACATCACCTCCTTTTTTTCTGTTTAAATAAGAAGGGAGGTTTTAACTTTAACATAGAAAAATTACATACAACAAAACAGGTATCAAGCAAGAATTACAGTTATAATTCTATTTTATCTTTTTATCTTTTATTTTATCTTTAATCATATCTATTTTATCTTTTATCATATCTAAGAGAAACTATAACTATAGCCCTATATTCTTCAACTCCATCAAAAACTCTAGAAGGATACAATCTTATCTAATAAACAGAAAGTGCATTGTAAAGTAACTTCCAAAATTCTAGAATTGGACAGAGACATCTCATTACCTGGACAGTCGCCCAATAGCCTACAGGCCCATAGTATCCAGCATAATTATATAGGAAGCAGGAAAATTTCAAAGACAGTTCCATCTATATTGGCAGTTTGTCAGTCACTTTTTTCTGCATCCTGCAGAATGTCTGGCAGACTCTTTCAGGAAGAAGGAAGCCTGAAGGATCATCTTACCTTTAGAAAAGTCCAGCAGTCATTTCTCTGTGGGTCCTTCATGTCCAATTTATAGTACATCATCAGGTAGTCCAGGCAAGAGCAGTTTCTTGCCCAAATGCCCAACAAATTCCATAAGGAGCCTTTTCAATGCCCATCTTTCTCTATAGGTAGCTTGGTGCTGCCAGGAGAGCATAACATAACTCTTCATGTTATGAAGAGCTCTACGTCCTTAAAACATTTTAAATGTCATATTCTGAAGGTCTCTGAAAGATTAGAAAAATACCTATCTAACTGAAATATCTCTCTTAAAAATCTAGAACACTAAAGAGACTAAAGATTGACTATTATAGTTGATTCTCTATTAGCCTATATTTCTTAATTATACATTACATTTTAGATGAACTGCACAAACACAATACCTTAATCAAGAACAGAAATATACATATATACAGTATAACAAAATTGATCTTAAATTTGTATCGATATACCTAGATCCATATCAATGCAAATCTCTATAGCAGCATGGGAAGCTTTACTCTCTCTGAAAAATGGATGGGGGTAGGGATGGTAGGGGGAGTGGGAGGAGAGGAGAGCGAGGGAGCTGAGATTGGTATGTAAAATGAGAAAGGATTGTTTAAAAAAATAAATTAAAATAAACAAAAAATAAGAAAACAAGGTGAGCATGCCATGAGGATCCATCCTTGTAAGCATCACTTCTGCATCTCTTCTGCATCAGTTCCTGTCCCCAGGTTCCTCTCCTGCTTGAGTTTCTGCCCTGACTTCCTTTGAAGATGAACAGAGATGGGAAAGTGTAAGCAAACTCTTTTCTCCTCAGGTTGCTTTTGGTCTTGGTGTTTTAATCACAGCAATAGTGACTCCAACAAGACACCCCATTCTCAATTCTCAGGGCTCATACAAGAGGGGGATAATGAGACTGTGCAGGAGACTGTGGGGGTCTTCTGTGCAACTGTCTTCTAACATGACATAACCATCACATTTATGAATTCACAACAGCTGTGGTTACCTGCAGGAGGACAGTATAGCATCGAGTCAGTCACCATTCTGGTATGGGTGGGAAGGGCTGATATTCCCTGCTTCCTAGCTACAGAGACAATGGTAGTTGATAGTGACTGGGGTAGAAGAGTTAATTTTCTTCAGGGCTGTAGCCCCTGGTAGGTTATCTAGGTTCCAGAA
The DNA here is from genome assembly GCF_982192425.1 of Myodes glareolus. Taxonomy (NCBI): domain Eukaryota; kingdom Metazoa; phylum Chordata; class Mammalia; order Rodentia; family Cricetidae; genus Myodes; species Myodes glareolus. Next base: position 41,157,595 of record NC_142045.1, on the reverse strand, counting down.
GAAGGCTCTACACCTATGAACATAAGGACAATGGTACTTGAGCTCAGTATGCATCATAAAAGGAAAGACAGAAGTGTTTGTGAAGTTTGGACAGGGACTTGGTAGCAGGGTCTAGGGGGAGTTGGAGGGCCACATAAGGGTGGATATGAACAAATATGTTGTAAACATGTATGAAATCCTGAAAATTATAAATGAAAACCTTAAAAAGTATATCATATATTGCATTTCGTCAAAACCAGTTGTAGATCTCACCACTGAACTCAGGGGCACTGTTCTTCTGTGTGTGGGGGTGACGTGGTAGGCTATGATACTAAACAAGACTGCATAGTTTAACTTTTTCTGGAAATGCTCTAAACATATACATAAGCAATCATTAGCCATAGAATCACATGAATTTATGTCTTTAGAAAGTCATGCAGAATTGCTATAGAAACGATAAACTCCATCAAGGTAACCTTTCTTCCCTTATCATAGTCATTATGAGATATTTCAACATGTGCTTAAAATGAAGTTGTCCTTTTCCTTCTGCCTAGATGTCATATCTTCTTGGTGAAAGAAACATCTAAAAATACTTCCCTTCCCTGTCTAATTGGGTGTGTGTGAGCGGCTGTGATTGGTATTCTGATTGCACTTAGAAGCCTCATCATCGCCATTTTTGTTTCAATACTGTCATTATCATAGTTTTACATTATCATACTTAAAACCCTTATGATATATGCAGACAAAGTTGTAAGAGATGTGAGTTATAATTGTGGCCTCAGAAAAAAATACGCAAGGGAGTTTCTGTGAAGGACATTTATCCATGAAATAAAGAAAGCAGAAATAGCCCATAGTAATATAAGGCAAGTTACAAAAGGAAGTGGAGACGACCTCCCAATGTAAGATGTAAAAATATCTGAATTTTTTTATATTATCCATCTAATGTATGACACTCACAGAAAGCAGTTGAACCAGTTGGACTTCAGATGGGAAGCATGAATCCTCACAAGAAATTCTGTTTGTTTTGCTGTGTTGTTCTGGGAGGAATTTGTACTATGCTGGGAGATTCTTAGATAGAATAAGCATAAATGAGACATTTCTGTTACTTCTTTCCAGTTACCATTTTGAGTTCCTGACATCTGACCACAGCATATTTTTCTGTAAAGCATGCCTATTTAAAATGAATATTTCAAATGGATGCTGAAATCACTTTACCACATGTGTAATTTTAAAAAGTTTCACCAAAATAGCTGCCTAAACAAGAGCTGAGTAAAGACTATTGCCAACGTGGAAAGGAGAAAGTTTCACCAGCTCCCCACTGCTGCCCACTCTAGACAAAGAAGTTAGAAGAGCTGAGAGCAATAGAGAAACAGTTTTACCAAGGAAGACCATAGCAACTGGCTGCCCATTACCAGTGGTCGTTCTCAGATTATATATGTACAAGTAACACTACATCGGCTGTGCAGGTTGCTTTTATCATTTATGGATACATGTAGATAGTGGAGGTATGACAACAACTAATGAAGAAAGGTACCATGAATTTGTCGAAAGGAGGGAAATGAAAGGGGAGAATGATGCAATTGACTAGATTTTTGAAATTCAAAATTAAAAAAAAATACAAATAAAATAAACAAAATTTTAGATAAGACACAATTAATTGATAATTAGATGTCTCACATGTGTGTGTCTGTGTGTGTGTTCATGTGTGAAATACATTTATATAGCAATAGTAATAGTTCTCGCATGCATGTGTTCATATATTTCTCTCTCTCTCTCTCTATATATATATATATGCATATATATGTGTGTGTCAGAAATACATTTATATATATGGAAAATATATTTATCTTTGCTAATATATACATGAACATTCTAAAAAGCAAAAATTAGGTTACCTTAATCAATTTTGCAGATAAATACAGTAAGTTAAGTGTCTTAGTTAGAGGTTCTATTACTGTGAAAAGAACATGACCAAAGCAACTTTTATAAAGGAAAACATTTAATTGGAAATGGCTTATAGTTCGTTATAGTTTCAGAGGTTCAATCCATTATTGTCATGGTTGGAAACATGGTGGAGTGTGGGCAGACATGGTGCTGGAGAAGGAGCTGAGAGTTCTACATCTGGTTCTCTAGGAAGCAGGAAGAGACTGAGACACACTAGGTCTATCTTGATTCTCTCAGACCACAAAGCCACCACCAGTGATGCACTTCCTCCAACATGGCCTCACTTCCTCACAGTGCCACTGCCTGGGAGCCTCTGGGGGCCATTTCCTTTCAAACCACGACACCAAGGTATTGTGAATTAAAGTACTGAACTTTAGTTTAAATTTGTATAAGCACAGGAAACAATATTGTGATATGAAACCAGGTAGTGAAATAGAAACACATTTGCAAACTACAAATTATACCGCTGCCTAGCAAATGTTTTAGAATCATCAGACAGGAAAGGTAGCAGGGTTGGGAAAACATCGGAGCTTTAGTCCACCTGAGGTTGAAGTCCTTGGGTATTACATGCCATCATCAATACCCTATTATTTATGCAAATTGGAATCATTCTTGTATTCTGTCTTGAATAAATGGGTGCATCATAAGTAACACTCCTCTTGTGTTCTGAAAACAGCAAACTTGTTTTTGATTGGGTCTGCAATTTCTTCTCCCATTGGTAAAATCACTTAAAGGAGGCAAAATACTCATTTAAGAGAAATAGTGCTTGATATTTCTTCAATATAGGTGGCATAGTAGATTGTATATGTGCTTCTTTGCTTTTAAAAATTTGTTTGTCAGGTTGGTGAAATCGATGGAGGACATTCCTGTTAAGCTAGGTATAAAGTAGAGAACTACAAATTATGGGGTGGTGTCATAATTATCTCTGAGAAATTTAATTTTAATTTCTCATAGTTAAATATCAAACAAACAAATGTGGATGATGGGACCCAGCCTCTAGTCCTATTACAATAAAAAGTTTTGTTCATTTGTCATCACATCAAGTTGTTTTCTAAGTTTCACTGGTACCCACTGGACTTTTCTTCATTACACTAGTCACAGCCTTTGACACCATCTGAAGTTAATTTCTAAATTTCCTTCTTTTATATCATGTCTTCTCTTCAACAAATAGTGCCACAAGAGTCAAGACTCTGTCCATCTCACCCCTCCCCCTCCCCTTTATCAGTAGGGCCTCTGTCTCTGGAGTATTTTCTACTGTGCTGTAAATAGCAAATGGTTATTTACTGAATGAATTTCTAAAGAACAGTAAATAAAATGAGGACCTTTGTCACATTTGTCACAATTCAACAGTATAGTAGAGAGAGTCTAGCCAAGGTAATAAAACAAGGAGCCATGACATTGGTCATAAATAATGGAAAAGATACGACAAAATTCGTTGCTTGCATATGCTGTTATCTTTAGCTAGGGAGACCTGAAAAGATTAGTACACATTATGGAGTTCAAAAAGAGAGTTTGTCAAGAGGGAAAGCTAAAAAGAAGTCAGCACATTCCCCCCCCCCCCCAAAAAAAAAACTGGTGCGGGAGAATTGTCTGTATTCTGTCAATCATGTTTTAGATAAATGCTGATTGGCCAGGCAGGAGGTGTAGGCGGGAAAACCAGTCAGGCAGTGGAAATGATGCAAGGAGAGCAGAGAATTCTGATTCCTCCCACTCCTGCCCAGATCACCAAAGCAGCAGGATGTGATCTGCCAGCTGGAAAAGGTACTGAGCCATATGACTAAAATAGATCAGAAAAATGGGTTAATCAAAATGTGAGAGTTAGCTAATAAGTAGCTTGACCTAATGTAATGGGCCAATCAGCTTTATATAACTTATAGAGATCTATGTGTGATTTTCTCTGGGACTAAACAGCTGGGGGGCTGGGCAAGACAGAAACCCCAACTAGCCAGCCCCTCATGTTATACCCCACAGGGAGAGGAAAAGAGAGAAACACACACGTGTTCTTCTATACTAACAATGTCAATATTGAAAATTAATGAATATCAATTACATTCTCAACAATAAACTATTTTATTTTAAAGGCTTTATGAGCAAATTTCATAATAACTAAGCTCATTAACAGCCATATAAACCCCTAAATAAGTGGAGACACAGTCTAGCAGGACTCACTATTTGAAACACTCACTGCTGTGATCTATGAGGTTAACTAGATCCTAAGGAGCATTTATTTCATCAGGGGTGAGGTAGCACCCATGAGAGCCACCACCAGGGACTATTGACAATTAGTTGTTCTCTGTGAAGAGTCTGTGCCTTTCATTAGTGAGGTGGCCTCTGCTAAATTGCCCTTGCTCCAGTATTAAACTTCTCACCACATTTCGGCAACAAACTAGTTAAATTTGGTGAGTTACACACAAAATAAGTTGAAAATGGGCCAGGGGCTTGTTTCAAGGAAGTGTTCTAGCAGGAAAGGGGGGGATGAAAGAGATAATCAGGTGAAAATGTTAAGAAAAATCATTATGTAAATGTATGACATCAAACAACAAAAATAAAAACTGAAAAAAGAACAAATGTAATTTAATAGCAGTTTTATAACACACACACATATACACATGTATGCACACAGGATCTATTAGAATGACTTACAGGCTACGAATGACTTGTCCAATAATATAGCAGCAGGCTGCTTGTTGGTTCCTGGCTGCTTAGCCCTGAAATAATCACACAGAAACTATATTAATTAAACCACTGCTTGGTCCATTAGCTCTAGTGTCTTATTTGCTAACTCTTATATCTTAATTTAATCCATCTCCATTAATCTGTGTATTACCATGAGGTTGTGGCCTACCAGCAAAATTTCAGGGTGTCTGTCTCCAGCAGCAGCTCCTTGGCTTCTTCCTGACTCTGCCTCTTTTCTCCCAGCATTCATCTTAGTTTTCCTTGCCTAGCTGAGTTCCCCTATAGCTCTGCTATAGGCCCAAAGCAGTTTTTTTATTCATTAATGGTAATCACAACATACAGAGAAATTCTACATCACAAGAATCCAGTAATTTGTTCAGTCCATGAGACTAAATGTTTATGATGGAGTCTGATAAAGCACTTTCTAATGTCCATAAAGGAATGGACTTCCTAGAGAGGAGAGAGCTAGCAAAGAAGAAGAAGCTTCCTTCTTCCAAGTCCATATATAGGCTTCCAGGAGAAGGTGTGGCCAGATTAGATCTGGTTTAAAAATCTGGAGTAAAGATGTGCTTTTCAAAAATCTGGATTAGAAGTAGACCCTCTCACTTCCAAGTAAACATAAATCCCTCACTGGTATGCCCTCTTTTGGGGTTTTAGTTAATTCCAGATGTAGTCAAGTTGACAAACAAGAATTGTCATTACAGACATGTTCTGTACATAACTTACTGTTTGAGACAGTTTTTTTCCCCTAGCATGAGCATTAGCCTTTTAGACATCGCCTTGTTCCACGGAAGTTAAAGCTTTTCGTTCCTTGAATTCACCTGTAAGTTTGAAGGGATTTATAAAAGAAAAGGAGAAAGTGCCAAACGCCCTCCATTTAAAACTCAGTCATCAGCACAGCACTCAGTCTTTCTGGTGATAAATATTAATTAAGAATTTAATTATTAAAAGAAAGTTTTAAAAAGCTGATTTGTGCCTTAAGAACTGTTTATGTGAAAAAACTGAGTAAACTTTGGGAAATAATCACTAGGTGAGCCATAAATGCGAAAGCTGTTTTTAGCATTAGTTGTACGATCCATAAAAGAGCCTCCCCCCAAAAAAAGAAGTTAAATAAACTTCTAGGTGATATAAAGGTATAATCTAGGAAAATAAAGGAATATTTTAATAAAATGTTATACTAGAATTATAAAATAGTAAGCTATTTAATGAAGAGGTGAAGTTTCTCTTTAGAGATTATTAACTTCTTATTTATATTTCAAGTGAGGATTTTTGTACACATGATGTTGGTCACTTGCAGTCTCAAGGAATACATAGTTCATTATAGGTTGGCTATAATATCCATGGAGAGTAGAAAGGGAACCTCTTTATTTGTGGTGGCAACGAAAACAGCAAACTAATTCTCTTTAAGGTATCAAGTTGTAATTGTACTTTCCTCCAAAGAAGACATGAGTCCCAGTAAATAACAATCAAATGATCTTTCTCTGGTTGGACTAGTTAATGCCAAAATTTAAATATTCCAAAAGCAATTAGATTAAAATTTGTATTGATGCAATAATTTTACACATTTATTGCTTATGATGTGAGATTTTAGTATAAGTACATAATATGTAATGATCAGATCATGATAATTGTTTTGCATATCACTTTAGACTCTGTGTGTGTGTGTTGTGGACATTCAAAATCTGCTCAGTTAGCTCCACTGAAATATACAACAATTGTTGCCAGCCGTACTCATCCTTCTGTGCTATAGACATGAGAATTATTTTCCTATGCAAGTATATGCTGTGCACCATAGTTACCATTCCCCGTGTCCCTTCCTCACAATGGGAAGCTTCCAATGGCCACTGTTCATCTTCTGTAAGATAATTGTTTTAATGATCATATATGAATGAAAACCCTATACTCTGGCTCTATGTGATCTACTTCATATAACATATGTCCTTCATGTTCATTTTGACTTTTTTATTGTGCGATGTAGGTTTCCTTTTAATAAGAGACTGTGCAGCACACTGCTGTTCAGTACACACAGGCTGCCATACAACATGTTTCTAGAATTTACCCATCTTCCACAGCTCTAATGCTACACTTGATGAGGGGAAATTACTTATTTCCTTTTTTCCAACTGTCCTCTTATTTTTTTTTTTTTCTGAAAATCTGGCAAGTTTAGATTCCTTAAGCAGGTCAAATACCATCCTGCTCTATTTCCCCGAACTAATTCATTTCTTTTAAAAGTGCCAAGTCCTCAGGGATCACTGGTGTTTGGGAACATGAATAACTGTGGTGATTAAACTTTATTGCCAACTAGATTGTAATCACTCAGGAGACAGGCCATGCGCATCTGCGGGGAATTTCTAAAACGGTTTAACGGAAGAGAGACGGGAAATTCCGAGTGCGATGACACCATCCCATGAATGGGGTTCCAGAATGGATGAGAAGCAAAGAAGGGGAGCCTGAGCTTGGGCACCAGAATTCATGTCTCTGTCCTAGCTGTGAACAACATGTGGTGTCCTGTCGTGTCTTTGCTCCCACAGCGAGAGTCACTCTTGTCCCCAGCTTTCCTCAACATAATGGGCTGACCTAACACTGAGCTGAAACAAATCCTTCCTTCCTTAGGTTAGTTTCCTTGAATTTTTAGAACAGTCTTAATTCCGGGAATAAAAAAAAAAAAAACCACCCTGATCCTACAGGTTGGAAACAGCTCATAAAATAGTATTCTAGAGCATTCCTGGATAAAATACCTGTTAATTTATGAAGCAAATGGAAAGAAGTTGAAAGCAGAAAGATGGGTTTTCACAATAAAAATTTAAGCTTAGATGTAAAAATCACACCTCATGTTTCAGTGATTATTTATTTCCTTCTTAAACCTTAAATTACACACTAAACAATGGCACCACTAATCTATTTTTAAAATAATAACCCTTTCCCTTTAAAGGTGTAATGTGTTTCTATGTGTTAGATGATTGGATTTTAGATTCTACCTCTGGGCATCAGCAAGGTTTTGGCAGTCTCTCTCTCTCTCTCTCTCTCTTTTTTTTTTCTTCTTTTTTGTCCAGAGAAAGTGCAGTTCCGTAAAAAGCGGTAACAAAGATAATAATGCAGAGGTGGTTTGGAGGAAGCGTTTTCTTTTTCAGAAATCAATAGGGAAAGAGAGTGATCCTATTTTTCACCTGAGGCAAATCACCATTACAGAACAGAAGAATGCTCCTGTCGTTGTGGCAGGGCTGACACAGCCCTTCCATCAGCGGCCTCTGAAGGCTAGGTAGGAGCAGTGCCTGACTCCAGGAGAGAGAGAGAGAGAGAGAGGCTAATTAAATTAATTCTGTGGGAAAGAGACAAGATGACTCAAAGCATTTGGAGTGTGCTGGAAGGCTTTCCCTTGACCCTGCGCTGTCAGCCGCACCCGGCCTCTTCTCTTTAGCGTCTCACTCACACTAGTGCCTGGCATGCAATGCTGAGTTCCTTTGGTCTCACTTAAGCTGCAATGTGAACACTGGACTTGTACTATGATGGATGAATGCCGCAGGAAAGAAATGTAATTGCCTTGGCTGTGTGGCAGTAAATGGATATTCCCTCTGGAAACTCAACTCGCTTCATTTAGACCCAAACATGCCAAGCAGATGCAGATGATCAACTCCAGGCATATGACAGGAACGGATATCATTCTCTTTTATGTCCCGTTTTTAATGTAATAGCGAGCTAACATCTGTTGTTCTGAGTGCGACAAATCTGTTCTTTTCAATGTAAAGGTTTGCTGAGCATTGATATTTTACTAAGAATAGAGTGTGTGCAATTAGAGCGCACTGTATTTTCATGTCAGATCCGGAAAGTCTTTGGAAAGGTCATTGCTGTTGTGTATGACCCACTGAGCTGCAATCGCATGATAGATGCAGTTACAAGACAGAGTAGTTGAAGGGATATTGTTCCGGAGAGAGGACAAAGGAATGGAGAAGAAAGGAAATTGCTCTTTATGGGATCATAATCTCGTGTTGTCAATGCCATATCACACATTCTGAGTTTGCTTTCTGCAAAACACTTTTGGTCCACAGAACAAATGCTATTACATACTCTTAAGACTTTGAATATCTTCTGGGATATTATTTGACATATTGACAATGTCTTTGACAATGTCTTTCTAACTCTCATTTTAGACCCGTACATAAAATAAATAATAGTAGCACTAGAATCTTTATCAGAAACACAGATTGTCCTTCCCAGTGCAATAAAGAAGTATTAAGATGGATGTGACAGGAAAAATCTAGTGTTTAAACAATCTGTTTAACATGACTTGTCTTACCTTGGGTATTATTTAGCTCATATGTCTAGGCAGTGATATAAATAAATCTAAAAACCTGTGACTTTTTTCCAGATGGGACATTTTGTGTATGAAATGTTTCCATCTTTTGTGTGCATTGATTCTGCTGTCTACAAAAAGAACACAGTGAAATAGAGCACCTGAGGCTACAGACTTCAAAAATCCAACTCAACACACATCTTTCACATTGCTTGCCATCTTGAAGAAGAACCCGGTTAAGTTGGGTGATGGTAGAACACATCTTTAATCGCAGTACCCGGAAGGCAGGAGAATCTCTGTGGGTTCCAAGTCAGCCTGGTCTACAGACTGAGTTCCAGGACAAGCCAAGGCTACATAGCAAAACCCTGCCTCAGAAAATAAAAAGAATAAATTAAGTATAGCGATTATTTTTATCTTGAATTACTCATGTCAGTTGCAAACTAAAGTTTTGAAACTCTATGAAGAAGAATATTATCTTAAAAGCATTATAAATGTTAATTGCCAGTCATAAGAAAAAGTTTAAATATTAGTTTTTTATATTAGTAAACTGTGGATATGTGTATTGCATTCCACTATCAGCTTTCAGTTCTACAATGGCTTTCTTGTTTTTCTGCTAAAAAAAACACTTTTTGTCAAATAGTTTTTATGTAGTTGTATGTGTATCTATATAATCATTAGTCAAGGAAATTACAATACTGACTTTAGTAGAAAAAATTAAAAGGCTAAAAGTTTTATCGTTCATTCTAATCTGTGAAATGATGCTGTCATATGAAGTGATGTCACAATAGATACCAGGAATGAAGTCACTACATCCAGAGACTTCCAAAGCCACAGGGCATTCTTGAAGAGAATGACTGACCTTCCAAGATACAGAAGAGCATCGAGGATCAAGTGAAATGGTGATTCATAGGTTGTGACACCCGGCATAGAGATGTGAGCAGTGGCATGTATTATTAAAGGGATGCTTAAATGAGACAGGATGCAAAGATGTGTTAGCACATGGTGTGTGTTGTAGTGCAACTGTTTTTATTTGCAGTTTCAGTTAGTAGCGTTTTAAAAACTAGAAATAAGGCAATGTTTATATAACTTTTATTGACCTTGACTTCAAAATACATGATCAATGAAAGCTGTGTTGTTTTTCTTTTGTAGAGTTGTCTTAAAATTGAAAGTGGCATTGCATAAATTAATGTTTAATCTAATTGAATAAAAAACAAAAGAAATTATCTTCACAGAGGCAAATAATTCATGGTGTTAGAGGAGAGAAAGTACAAGCAAGTCTTAATTCAGTTGTGTAGCTGTTTTACTTATGAAGTTGAAGATGAAGATAAAATAGAAATAGCCTTCAAGTCTATCAACATTCTGCTTACTGTTACTGACTCTGTCTGCATTGGAATCTGAGAGCAGTGTGGTCTGTATGACCCATCACAGAGTACCGAGTCTTTTCATCTTCTCCTAATAGGACATAAAACATATTTTACTGATGCATTTATATTGAATATATTTTTGTGCCTTTGAGTTTGAATTCTTCTCATTCTTCTATTCCTACTATTCTTGGGCTTGATCTTTTCATGGTGTCCCAGATTTCCTGGACGTTTTGTGTTAGGAATTTGTGGGATTTTACATTTTCTTTGACTGATGAATCTATTTTCTCTATCTTATCTTCAACAGCTGAGATTCTTTCTTCCATATCTTGCACTCTGTTGGTGATGCTTGAATCTGTAGCTCCATTTCATTTACCCAGATTTTCCATTTCCAGAATTTCCTCAGTTGGTGTTTTTTTTTTTATTGCTTCTATTTCAATTTTCAGGTCTTGAATTGTTTCTTTTACTTGTTTGATTGTTTTCTTTAAGTGAGTTATTGATTTCTTCCAATTTTTTGGTTTGTCTTTTCTTCCATTTCTTTAAGTGAATTTTTTGTTTCCTCTTTAAGGGTCTCTATCATCTTCATAAATTTATTTTTAAGGTTGTTTTCTTCTACTTCATCTTTTTTAGGATGTTCAGGTCTTGTTGTTGTGGAGCTGCTAGTTTTTGGTGCTGCTATATTGCTCTTTATGTTGCTGAATGTATTCTTACACTGCCATCTACCCATGTCTTCCTCCAATCATTGCAGGTGGGGTCTGTAGCTCTAGCTCTAGTGGTCATTGATGCCTGGGTGGGGGGATGGTGGGGATGGGGAGGATACTGTTGCCTATTCAGTAAGGCTGCAGGTGGTGGGGGTGGGGCACGGGATGGGCTCCCTGGGGCTAGGGCCTAGAGAGTAGGGCTGTCCAGCCAGGACTGCAAATACTCACCTCTTCACCAGGTATAGACAGGGCCTCTACTGATGTATTTATTAACTGAAGTAGAGGTTAGCTCTCGAAGCAAGAACTTCTACGGTTGGCCTCTTTTTTTTCTTGTCAAAGAAAGCAAATTGAATATAATCAAGGGTGGACTATGTATAAGAGTAACCTTGAGCCATGATAAATCAATGACTTACATTAATGTAAGTGATCTCATAAGTTTTAACACCTGGGGTTATTATGAGGGATAAATAATATATAACATATCATTGCATTATGATCCTGAATGAGAATTACTGATAAAATTGCCATTTATCTTTCCTTGCACATTCTAATGTCACTTTAGATTTTTGGCTGCTATGGTTTGAAAATAGTATATCTTCTAATTTTAAATAATGGCCAGATACCCATTTAGAATGGTATGGTTGGATAGAATATGCTGTCAGCCAGCTCAGCCTAAAAACTTCTTTTGAAACAGTTCCTGAAGCAACCACTTAATTCACCTATGGTGGTTTCTTTTTTCTTTCCTTCTGAAGTTTGTTCATTATTTCTCCTAACTGAACATACATCTCAGAGATCTGTTATTCACAAGAAGAATCCAAATACCGACACACACACACACACACACACACACACACACACACACACACTAAACACATTAGCCCAATAACTGAAATTGGATTGCATTATAAAGTGTTCTTGACTTTGAAAGAGTCGTGATCTTCAGTAAGTAATTTCATGGCAAGACATGAAGTGTGCTTCAAAAGTGTAGACAAGTGACGGTCACTTCTTTTAAAAGTTATTTATTATTACTGCGTGTGTGTGTGTGTGTGTGTGTGTGTGTGTGAGAGAGAGAGAGAGAGAGAGAGAGAGAGAGATTCTTCTTGCTCCCATCACTTGAGTTTGGCCTTCTCTTCATTATGTCTTCATCGTTTGGACCACATGAGGCCTGGGGTAGGAACAAAGTGAAGCCAGAACGGGTGAAGGAGTCAATCACTGTTCTCTCACATCGAGGTGGTGCTGCTTCTCGGGGAATCATTTACATGCTTTGGTTTCTTCCTGTGCCAAGCCCACTGCTGTGTGCCAGCTATTCCATCTTCTTGTAGTAATCATCCACTGGACTGGGCACAATCACCATGCTCCCTTTTACAGCTAAGAAAACGTAAGCTAGAGATTTCCTGTTAGTTTTCATTTTAGGATGCTGAAATTGATTCAAATAACCAACCTAGGATTGAGTTTTAGTACACTAGTGTAAAAAATAATTTATATGTTTGTGATACAGTCAAGAAATAAATGCTAGATATACTTTAAAGAGAATCATATATAATTATGAATATAGACCATATTTTCTAAAACATTCAGAAGATATTAAATATTTTCAACCATCTTAACAAAAAATTCCCAGGTTTCAATGAATTAGAAGCACAAATAAATGTCATCATTTTCTTCTATTGTTAAAAGAATAATTTGTCTAATTAACTGATAATTGGAATTATCACTTAGCTGTTTAAAGGAAGCTGCTCCAACACCTGCATGATGCCAAGCTCTATGCAAGCCACTAAACAATGTTAGAACGACCATTCTGAAGACAGGGTGTTTCCCCTAGGGTTGCAATTTCATTATCAATTATGCTTAATATTTTTATGGTTCTAGTTACTTCAATAACTAGAAAATCGAATGTGCACATCAACTGTAAGTACCAGTCTCTGGCCTCCATCTTTGAAGGCCATGTCCCTGTGCTCTCCAAACCTTGACCCCTCCCCCGAGGAGGGGCAAAATAGCCCTCCAAAACCTTGACCATTCCCTGAATCTATTTAAACTGCTCCCCAGAAAAGTCTCCGTGTGCTCCCCTCACCCAGAGGTTGCATTTGAGGCTTTCTGGCTTCCTTCGGGGCTACCTGAGAGTGCAGAAATCCCATTAAACCTGGATCTCCTTTAATTCGGCTCCTTGTCATTTGGCTTGATTGGGATTTTTGCGTCGGCAGAGAGCTCGCGTTAGGAAAATTCCTAATATCAACTATGAAAATGGAAATTTTTTGAGGGATTTAAAACTAGAAAAAATAAAAGTAGCTCTCTGTGCCTTATTCATGACTCACATGTCCTTTTGTCTGCATCCCTTCTTTCCTCACCACACAGAACCATCTCCTTATGGTCTCCTCTCTAACTTCATAGTCTGCCCATCCTTTCGATAGCAGTTCATCCAGTGTACACGTGTACTTTATAGCTTAGCTGAAATACGGTTTATTTTCTTTCTAAATTTGAGTTACCCTACTTGGGACTATACTTTCTACTTCCACCCATCTTCCATTTCCCCACCAACACACAACACAAAGAAATGAATAAATAGAAAGCAACACTGAATTTTAAAACCTTGCTACATTGTGAATTGTTTTGCCAGTGACATGGCACAATGAATAAAAATGGCAGCCATAAGTGAGTTTCTTATTGTTTGATGTTTTTTCAGAAGACTTGCTACAAGGATTCCCCAAGAGGAGAATCCATGGTGTTGGATTTCCTAGACTTTTGAACTACATTTCTTTAGCAGCTTGGGTTGGAAAATCCCCTAAATCCAACTTGATTTACAAGATATAATTGTCAACATTTCCCATGTTCAGAAGGTTCTAACAATTCAACTAGGTCTATGGTGGGAGTCACTCATTTGAACTTCAGATATTTCTTTTTCCCTGCAATGCATTCAAATAATAATAGTTTAAATTAGCCTTGCCTCTTGATCTTCAAGCCTGTGCTGAAAGTCCCCTCCCCAAGATCAGCTCTACTTTTGATTATTCATTTTAAATACTCACAAATTATGATATGTGTGATTCTAGATAATTAATTAGCATGAGATAATACGGATTAAAACCTGCAAAGAATGCCTGCACATCCTTTTAGGGAATACAATAGAGAAATAGCTAGATCTCTTTTCACAGTGAAGTGACACAGGCGAGCATGTTTATCTTACCAATGATATATTTGGGCAAGAATATGTGCATTCTATGTATTTCTTCATACATGGAAAAACACATATCTAGGAACATGGGACAACATGTATGAAAGGTGACTATAAAGGAAAAAAAAGTCATCTGAGCTTTAACCCCAGAGTGTTACCACTTGTCAATGTGACTGATCTTAGCTGCCCTTACAGGCAGATGCCAGACTCCCAGTGGCAAACAGTGTTAACCAATGTATATGATCAAGTTGCTACAGAATGGCTCATGATCTCATGCACACAAAAGAATTGTTCATCATAAATGACCTTATTGAAGTAAATTATCTCATCAAAGAGATTCACTGCATCAGAACGTTCCCGGGCTTGTAAATCACGGGAGACAGAATATTATAAGAGCTCAGAGTTGTGACTCTGGAGGTCAAGGGTGAATTCTGTGCAATATTTATGAAATCCAGCATTGCTGGGTTGTCTTCCAGTGACAATAAATTTGGCCTTGGAGCCTGTTTTAGCCAAAGGGACACTGAAGCTGAAGTGGAAGGTTTGGACGACTAGTTGATGACCTAATTGTAAATGCCTCGTCCAGTCCTCTTAGGGATGAGGAAACTCATGAAAAAAAATAAGGTTTTGCCATTCTTCCTATCTTCACTGAACTCTGTCAACCAAGGCATCATGAGAAAGGGAAATTTTTGAAGCCATTGACTTTGGAATACCTTTTTTTGTACAGGCAGGTTGCCTGATTTCTGCTTCTTCTAGGCATCTAGACTAGTCTCAGAGTCTTTTCACCTTTGCTTGTTTACTTTTGGAAGAAAGAACCTAGAGAATCTAGTCAGCCTCAGGGACATCCTGAAGCTCTTTGCTCCCGAAGCTTTCTGTTTAAGGAGTTCCCTTGCAGGATGGAATGTTTTAATCCCAGAAGAAACTGCTACTCAACAATAGCCAACAAGAATCCAACCGCCAAGATTTTAATAACTGAAAACTGAGACAAACATCAATAAAGATAGTCAAAATAAATACAACATTAGTAATTATAACTAAGCAAGCTAGATGCTCTAGTTAAGTAATAAATAGATAAAAATAAATATGTAGGAGCCGCAATAGAGCATTTGCTTAGCATGTGTGGGAACATAAATTAAATTTCAGCACCCACAGAATAAATACAACTAGATGCTGCTTACTATAAACACATGTAAAAAGCAGGAATTCAAAAATACTAAACATTAAAATGGTTAAAAATTTTGGCCATGCAAATAGAACCTCAGAAAGCTGACGTTATATAAATATATTGCAAAATAAATCTTAAGGCAAAAAGCAAATAGAGATGAAATCATGTATATATATTGACAACAGGTTCAGTGGACTGGAGGGAGAGACTGCACACTTCTAAAACATTAGTATACACAATAAAAATAGTTCCTTTGAGGTCTTGAAAATCTACTGTAGATTCACCTCAAGGGTGGGAGAGCCTTCCAGACAGAAAGAAGAACTGACAAGGCGGGAAACCTCCTGTACGTCTTTTTCAGTTATGGCCTTTGGATGCACAGTACTGAGAGCTCCTTTTAACTTACTGAGCACTGTGCGTGTGTGTGTGTGTGTGTGTGTGTGTGTGTGTGTGTGTGTGTGTGTGTGTGCACGCGTGAGCGCGCATGTGTGTGTGTGAAGCATGTGTGAGAAGGACTGAGGATAATCTCCATTCAGTTCCTCAGACACTGTTCCCTATTTAGTTCCAGCAGAATCTCACTAAGCCAGGAACTCACCAAGTATCGGAGGTTTGCTGATGAGGAAAATTTCAAGGATCTGCTTGCCCCTCCCTGCCCGCTAGACTCTTAAGCGGGTTCTGCAGACTGAATTTAGGTCTTCATGATTGAAAGGTGAGCAGTTTACCTATGAACTATTCCTTTAGTCTCTTTCATGACTACCTCTTACTTGTTCATGCTTTATGCAGTCCGCTTTTGCCAAGAATAGTTTCTGTTCTTGCCTTCCCCACTTTCAACATTTGAATTACTTAGTTCCATCTCATGAACAACTCTCACAATGCCTTAAATTTTGCTTCATCTCTACTTCTACAACTACCTAGTTTCTCATAGTACAGTCTAAATACCTTAATGACAACTATCATATATTCTTTTACTTTGTCTATCCTCCAGGCAAGTTTATATATTGAATATATATATATATATATATATATGCAGTATATATTTAAAATATCCTATCAAGACAGAGACAATTAAATGGCTAGAAAAAATTCATAATGCTGACATTAATTACTATGCTCCCATTTCCAAACATGAACATTGAGACACACACACACACACACACACACACACACACACACATACATACATAAAAGCTTAATTAATATTTATTGAACACATTTTTATATAGGTGACCTAGAAACAGGTAATTTCTAGTAGAAGCAATATCTATAACACGGCACTTTATAAAGTGTCTTTAGAATGCACAAACCAAAAAGAACTCACACTTGGTAGCATTTGCAACCAAGTTAATCCTTAGAAAGAAGGAACTCTGTCCATGTTCTGCTCCCGAAAGTAAGAGAAGACCTTGTCTTGTAGCTGTTGTAGATCCAATATTGAATCCTGTCCTTAACTTGGCTACATCAGAAGATTGTGGTTTTCGGGCAGCCATATCTCGTACAGCAGACACAGTCGTTTCCAAGAAGCGGCGAATGAGCTCTTGCCTCAGTTGCTAGCAATAAAACGAACTGTTGCAATCTTCATTCGGAAATAAAATGATTTCCTTGAAAGGATCTAGGAACTTGAGAAACAGCCTGGAATGTGGAAAGCTTATAAATGGGGGTGGTGGTGACAGAAGTAACAGCTAGTATATTACAGCACACGAATGGCTAGGTCTGTGCAGCAGTGCAACTGATCGCCCGTCCAACTTTTGGCAATTCCCCAAGTCTAGCGCCGCGCAGGCAAGGCTTTCATGTAAAATGCCCTTGGTCCTTAACTGGATCATGAGATAGAACACCTGTCCCCTGTACAGTGAGAGGTGGGTGTGTTCTCCCAGTTTTGTCCTAAGAGAAAACAAAATGCTAATGCTAAGGAGCTATAAACTACTCTAAAAAGACAAGGAGAAATACGTCCATCCCAGGTTTGCTGCTCACAGATGGTGTCTGACCGTGAGACCATCGCCGCTCTCCAAACCTACCATTGAGACAGGTCAAAAAGGGATAATGGCATTTAAGAATGGTGCTCCTAAAGCAATAGTGTAGCAAGTGCCCATAATAGGCTGTGCTCCCTTCTCAGATATAATGGGAAGATCGCAAATGTGAGAATGGATGAATCAAATGTCTACTCTCTGGTAACTGCCATTAAAAACTTTTGCCATCAATCTCTCACATCTACCCACTATTAAACAGCACTGTGTGACTTTTGGATGTGGAAATTTAACAGCATTATCAACTTTAAAGGGATTGTTAAGTAAAAGGAGCCATCTGGTGAGTGCCGCAGTGGGTTTGGGTTTCCTGGATATGAATGTAGAAGTCAGGGCTGCCTTGTGCACAGGATGGAGAGAGTCATGTATTGTGGAGACACAGAGCTGGCTTAGAGTGCAGGCTCCTCTGGGACAGATGAGACGAACCTGGGAAACGGTTGCTTGGCAAACCAAGCATAGACGAAAGCAAACTTTCTCTGCCCATTTCTCAAATGTTCTCTCAGAATCTGTAACCTCGATAGGGAAGTGGCATCTGAGTTCAGTTCTTCACGCTCTACCAGTTACAAAGGAGTGCCTTACTTCTGTATACTTTTTGCCTTGTTTCTATGTACTTCTTTTCATTTTTATTAGTTATAATTGAGGTATTGTTTCTTGCAAGGTGAGGCAAGAGTTTCTCTTGATCATGTCCGTGAGTTTAGGGGGGTTTCAGAGTTGAGGCAATGCTTTTTAGTCTGTATAAAAATCCATACAAAATAAAGCTTGTTATGTAGTTGTTCACACTCTGCATCCCCTGGGTCCTGATTTGCGCGAAACCATTACCCAGGGACCCCAACGCAGTAGACGTTGACAATGTATCTGCACTCTTTTTAGACACTTGGTACTCAACTACCTGCAAGAAGCTGAAACAAGGAAAACATGTGCATGTATGTATGCATGCCACAGCATGCATATAGATGTTAGCTGACAAGCATGGGTGTTGGGTGTCATCTTCCATCTTGTTTGAGCGAAGGCCTTGTCTCTATATAAACCAAGCTTGGGGGCCCGTCAGGCTCCTGGGCTTCACTGATCTTGGTCTATTTATCAATGAGCACCGGGACTACAGATACATACCATGTGATTAACTTTAGGTGGGCTCCTGGGATTTTTAACTTTGATCCTTATGTTTACATGACAAGTGCTTTACCTCTTAAGTTAACTCCCCAGTCCAAGAAAACCTTTCCTAGTCCTTTTTTCCTTCCATTATACATTACCTGATATAATTCATAATCTGAATTCAAAAACCTTTAATATGAGGAAATTGTTGGTACAACTGGAATGAATAGAATAGATGAAAAGGAATCCCATCACAGACCCATATATATTTTATATGTGAATAAATATGATAACATGGGCAAGTGACTATCAAGAGTAGTGTGTATGCTGTCCCAAAATAATGAATATCTCCATATCATCGTGTGTTAATATTTTAAGCAATACTAATTAAGCATACTAATGAGACATGAAATAGTCAGTTAATTCAGTTCATCTCCCAGAATTATGGCATGGTTTGTTGTATGTCCAGTGTAGCTAGAGAATTTGGCTGGTTAGATTGCTTTTATAAGAATTATGCAAGTACAAGGAAATTGATTCTCAGAGATCTTAAAGAACCCGATGCTGGTAAAGTTCTGTGAGACATTACTGCACCTAGACCTACGATGCAGCACTTGATATTGCAGATAGAGTCTCAGATCAATTGTTTTGTTAACATTTAATTTTATTCCATTCCAGAATACATTTCTTAAAATGTATAGCAAAATAATTTCTTGTGATTTGGTATAAATATAAACACCTTTCATGTGCATTTTGATTAATTCATTATTCGCTTGATTCAGTGACAGCAATTATTGGTGACAGTCAAGTCCTTGAGTGAGAAAGTCATTTTCCAAGGTTTAAGAATTAATGTTTCTATGTAAATCTTTGATAATTCAACGGAGTTAAAAATAGTTGACGATTTTAGTAGTTTTAATATAGCATATTTTACAAAGTGACCCTTAAAAGCTTGCAGCAGATTTCATTATACTTTAGAAAGTCAGTATTTTCTATAGAAAATGAGTTCTGTTGGTATTAAATAAGACGACAAGGCTCTCATATTCAGCCCTGCATCCTCCAGAGGCAAAATAAACTCAAAATATTTAGTTTGGGGTGAGGAGAGAAAGTCAGGTGTCCTGAGTTAGATCTTTGGAACCCTCATGGCAGAACACCGACTTCTACACACTTTGCAGAAGCTGGGCAGATTCCAGTTCTCAGGCAACGCAGGTGGAGGCAGTGAGGACCACAGCATTTTTAGAGAGGACGCAGTTAAACTGCTGAAACCAGAGGAGAAGCCATGGAAAATAAGGAACACATTACACAGTCTTAAAAATGGAGAGAACACGCTAACATTTCTCCAGAGGTAGCAAAGCCAGAAGCTGGTGGAGCTGCCTAACATTTATAATCACTACAAATGCTCCTCAAAACCCAGAGCCGAAAGGGCTCACCAGCTCCAAGAACCTACAATAAGAGTTTCTAAGGAAAAACAGACAATGACACTGGATGACCTAAGGTTTCTTGATGAAGTCTCTTTGGCAGCAGGGATGGGCAGTCAACCTTTTAAACTGAAAGAAATAATAACCCCATTACTGTTTCTTTCATCATAAAGAAGTATGATTGAGAAATAAGGGAATAGCTTTGCTTTTAGAATTACAAGTTCCTTACCTTAAAGGAAAACTTTATATGAGAATGATTGCATTGGATATGGGTAGGTTTATGGAAAAAGCATCTTGTATAACTGCTTTTCTAACTCGGGCAACATATAACTATTGTTTGTTGCTAGAGCAATTTACATTCCTGCTGACTAAGTATTACTAAGTACAAGCATTTATTAGCCGTGATTTCCCACTGCTAACAGTGGCAGATGTCCTCACATGAAACATGTGAGGGTGCCAGCTATTTTTAAAACCGTGTATATTCTACACAGTTCTTATTGAAATGCAACTAGGAGCACAGCGGTTGGGTTGAGATATTTTATTTTAAAGGCAAAGAAATTCCCATATTTCTGTGGCAAATTAACACCACCATATACCATCTTGAATGCCATATTGATTACATCACTGGGCACTGTCTCCTACCAGACATGTAAGTTATGGACTTGGCTATCTTATCAGTCTGATAATTGAATTTCAATTTGCTTAGGGAAACCAGGCCTGAATTAATCGAGCCATTATATTTAAAGTTGGCAATAAACAATAAGAGCAAATATTTTTCTTTTCAACTGCTCTTATTGCCTTTAACTATTTTGAATTATTAAACCATCCAAATCAATAGTACTCACTCTTTTTAAATTAGTGATTTTCCTTTTGAAGCCTAGCACTTATATGCAGGGTGAAGTGACCTTGCCTCAGTTTTGACCATTTGAAGATTATTGTTAATTAACTTTTCTGCTTAGACTCCTGCAAGCTTAACACTGGTTGGTGACTTACAATACCACAGCAAATAAATCTTGACTTAATTTAATAAACATATTTATTTAACCTAAATTGGATTCTCCATCAATGGAGACAAATCAATTTTTAAATGCCATAATGTTGTGATTTTCAGTAATACTACTCTATATTTATGTTGGTTTATGCTTCAGAGAATCTATTGTTGGTATAATCTAGAATTTCTGTGGGGAAGACCTAAAGTAGAATTGCTGTTCATAGTAATATGCATGACATACATATTTCAAATAAATATATTTATCAGAATTGGTATGTGGCAAAGATATACAGAAGCGTGGAGTACGGAGAAGAGTTCTATGAATAGGGAACCTCACTGTACTTCCGAGTCTGCCATCGTCTATAAATCTCATGAATGGCAAGCAGTCACTTAATTTACTGAAACACTGTGTGCATCTTGGTTAAATAAAACTTATGTAAAGACTAAGTGTTAAGGCCTCACCACTGCCTTTTAAGGTAGAGAAGATCTTATATGTCGAATTATTTTCATTGTCATTTATTTTATCTCTCCTGTGAACTTAAAAATTTAAAATCTATATCATGTATATGATATTTACATGTTGTTATATATTACATGCGTGCATATGATCGATACAGACATATATATGAATACACACATATAATATATACATCTATATGTCTATAAATACGCACATATATAATAACAGCAACAACTCCAAATTTATTTTTAAATTATTCATAAAATATTTTGTAAATATTTTAAAAACTTATTAAAGATTTTATCTATCTTGCCTCGGGACTTTTCTATCTTTATAAATAAGCTGTGGAAAATAATCTCATGGATAGGAAAATGTGAAAGGAAGATCCCAGATTAGATAAAACACTCTCTAGGGTAAATCTACAATATTGGAATTTTCAAGAATTTCTGCAGTGATGATTTCTTGGTTTAATCAATGTGTAGATAAATCTTTAGTCAGTGGATATATGCATAAAACATATGCAGTATCAGGATAAGAATGTCAATGAAATTCTACAGAAAAATGCTTGTTTTCTAAAATAAAATAAAAAATAAAAAAGGCAAGGTAGAGGGATCTGGAAGGGAGATTGATGAGCCTTGTTTTGAGGTGTTAGGCATGCTATGTGGTTCATTCATTCACTGATTCATTCAGGAAACCATGCGTTGTGTGTGTCCTAAGCTCCTTGTCAAGTGTTGGTTCTGCGAGAATGTGAGGAATGTTCTGAGATTTTTTCCCCAGTCATAGTGAGAGAAGTCAGTGTAAGGAATGATTACAGCAGTGTGATCATAGTGAGTACTTCCCTAAACCTTCCAGCATGATAAGTAATGAGGAATGTTGTTATGCCTGCCTAGAAAAAGGACAATTTGGAGCCAGCACTAACTAATCACTTTTATATAACATTTTCTTTCCATTTCTTTGTTTGACAATTTATTTTCCAGTGAAAGGAGTTTTTAATAAGCTTTGGCCAAGTCCACATTATGGGTTTTAATATTTTTTTTAATACTGCACAGAATTTTATGTAAGAAAAGACTCTGTCTTGTAGTTTTTAAATATTAGCTTACAGACTTAGTATGCAGGACCAGAACTTCTGAGCTGAGTTGGGGGGATGCTTCTTCTTAGAATTCTGTGTTCCTAGTATGATCTTAATTCTATCCAAATTAAGAAAGCAGGTAAAATACATATTTTAATTTATGGCATATAGTACACTTTATAAGCTTAATATAATATATATTTGATATACTATACTGTAGCATATAAGTATGCAATATAATATATATTTTACTCAGTTTATTAATATATATTGTAAAATATGTAATGTATATATTACATATTTTATATATATATATATATATATAAACAGAAAATGAAAGAAGGGAGGATGAGTCAGAGAGAGAGAGAGAGAGGAAGGAGGGAGAGAGGGACAGCACAACTTTGAGAATTATTTCGCCTCAAGTCATCTACTACTATGTTTTTGAACCAGGGTCTCTTGTTAGCCTGAGGCTCACTGATTAATATTACTGGGTTAGCTGGCCAGCAATCTGCTGAGATTCTCCTGGGTCTACCTTCCCAGTGTGGTTACAGTTGTTTGTTGCCATAGTTTGTTTGTTTGTTTTGAACATGGGTGCTAAAGAGATAAGAAACAGGTAGACTTGACTGTCAGGCACTTTCCCTGTTGATCCGTCTCTCTGTTCTAACAATGTTGTGTGGTGAGTACAGAAAAGATTGCTTTTATGACTGAGTTCTACTTCATAACATTTTTGGTCATTTAAATATGTTGCAACATCAGTGGTTTCCTTTACCAAGCTCTACGCATATTCTTCTTAGTCCTGCTAAGAAGGGCATGTTCTCCAGAATTCAATTTTATCAAGGACCTCATAAACTCAGATTAGCAAGAGTCTACCTGCTCCCCCGCCCTACCCAATATGTGACCAAACTACCAATACATTCCACCAGTTCCATTTTCCTTCAGTAGAAATCCCAAGCCATAAGCTACAAAACTTCCCTGATGTCTTTATAATTATTTTGTCTCTTGACACTACCGAATTCCCAGCCACACCCTGCTTTATTACAATCCCAACTTCTCATTGTTTTTTCGGAAGTTGAGACCATTATCTCTTCTTTACTGTAAAGTTTCATTCCAGTAGGCTATATATTACAAATTTCTGGTAAAAAATAATAACTAGAGGTGAAAGGAAGCTTTTATGGATGGTGGGATTCTTATAATGTACAATCTCCAAAGATCTCTTGATGCTCTTCTGGGACCTGGGCAGGTGATCTGGTGAGGGTCACACTCAGAGGGAATCCCAGGCTTGAGGTGATCCTGGGAGGTGAGGGTCTCACTGAGGAGGAATCCTAGGCTTGGGCTTTCTCTTTTGTTTATCTCTCAGCAACTAAGAGTCTTCATTAAACAGAGAGGTTTGGGTTATGGAAACATCAATACCAACCCATTCGTCATTTTGAAGTTGGAGGTAGTGAAGCATATTAGGTCAAGCAATGGATTTGGATCCCGAATGAAGTTCATTCACAGACAGTTCAAAGAGAGTATCCAATTTTACTTTTGAAA
Source organism: Myodes glareolus (assembly GCF_982192425.1). Classification (NCBI taxonomy): domain Eukaryota; kingdom Metazoa; phylum Chordata; class Mammalia; order Rodentia; family Cricetidae; genus Myodes; species Myodes glareolus. The sequence continues at coordinate 41,133,746 of NC_142045.1, read as the reverse complement.
TGTTTCAGGTTTATTCCATATTAAGAACTATTTTCTTATTTTCTCTCCGTAATGCTGCATACCAAACAATGGTATAAACAATTTATTTTCTATTGAAATCTTTAAGCCGGTACTTACTATGGTCTAGTTAAATTGAATTTCTATTGAACTGTTAACATGTTTTGTACTGTGAGTAAGGAACTCAGGGCTGCACACATGCTGGGCCATCATTCTTCCAAGTTATGCTCAGGCTCAACTTTATAAACTGTTCCATGAGACCCTCGTTTCAGATGTTCCCCATCTTCCTATCATCCATAAGGTTGACCCAGTTCATCCAAATACTTTTCTCACTTAAAAGCAAAGAAAACCAGCCCACAAATCACAATCCCAGAGAACTCAGACAACAGTGAGGACACTAAGAGGATACATAGATCTATTCTACATGGGAAGTAGAAAAAGACAAGATCTCCTGAGTAAATTGGGAGCTTGGGGACCTTGGGGGAGGGTTGTAGAGTAGAGGCGAGGCAAAGGGAGAGCAAAAAAAAAATGTAGAGCTCAGTAAAAATCAATAAATTTTTTAAAGTGAATTAATGCTTTAAAAATGAGCAATTTTTTCTGTTTGACCCATAGTAGGGGGTTTTTCCACATTACCTCAAAAGTTCTCTTAATAGCCCAGTACAAGTTGCCCTCTTACTGAAGCTGGAAAATACTTAAGCAACTTTCAGAATATCACAACCATAAGATGGTAGAGGAGGTTTTAGATGGTACAATGTAACTGTAGAATTGGCCTCTTGACAGACCATGTCACCAGAGAAATAAGGGGTGTCCAAGTGTTAGAATGAGAAAAATAAAGGCTTATTTTACTTTCTATGATTTTAACACACACACACGCACACACACATGCGTCACAGTAGTATGTTATACAAAATACTTTATAATGAGCTATTTTCTTTCCTGGGCTCAAAAATAGCCTTAAACATTTTTGCTACATAAGGTCTAACATACGTATTTAATATATGATGATGGTATCATAAGCTATCATAGTATAAATAAGCTATAATTTACTTAGCCATTTGCTGCTTTTGAGCATTTATGTTGCTTCTAATTTTTGACATCATAAAAAGAATTCATGGGATGTTTAGATCATTTTTTTCTTTCAGATATATTTTTAGAAAAAGAATTTTGGGACTAACAGAATTAAGTATCATTCATTTCTTATAAGTCACTTAACCCTTGAGCACACTAAGAACTCTGGTTAACCTTGGTAAATTAATACCCAGTGTAAACCTGCACCACGCTACACTCTACAACCCCAAACTTCACTGTAGATCTAAGATCCACTGTAGAAAATGGCAGATGTGGCAATTTGCCATCATGGATTGTGTTATCTTACATTGAAAAGCTTCATAGTGTAATTTAGGTCCACAATTAGTTGACTTCTATTAAAAAAACAAAAGAAAGAAAGAAAAAAGAAAGGGAGGAAAGAAAGAAAATATTATTCTGGGAACGTCTGATTTAATCCGGTGAAAAATTTAAAATGAGCCCTCCAGTCTCCCAGTGACTTTGCTATCTTGACAAAAGTCTGACTCATAGATGTACTATTGTTGTTTGTAATACTTGGGGAATCAAACCCACAGCTTCATTAATGTTAGAAAAATACTTTACCACTGAGCTTCAATACAATTGCATGTATGAATATAGTAATATATAAACAATGAACTTCAAAGACATGTGATCATTGACTCAAAGTTCTCCATCTTGTTATTTAGATGAAGTTTATTCTGAATCCATCTGCCTCCAAAAGTTGAGCTCTCCACACAGATATGCACATAAAGTAAGAGAAGGACCCAAATTTAGAGAAACAAAAATAAATAAATAAATAGATAAATTGAAAGAAAGAATGAATGAAAAGAAAAAAGAAAGAAAAGAAAAAAGGAGGGGAGGAAGGAAGAAAAAATTTTGAGAAGGACAAGAAAACAACAAAATTTTCTGGTACATAGTTCTGTAAAACATGTATTCAAGTTCCTTTTTAGGTTAACACAAACTCCCCAGCTAAACATGTGATTATAAGTTCTATTTGAATAATTAGAAAATGCTTTGGAAGTAGTTATTGCACTGAAAAGGGCTTTCTACTAAAAAAAAAAAAACTGTAAAGCCCCAAATCTCAGCCTGCATTGACTGTTCCACCCAGACTGTGCTGGCTGAACTCAGGTTCAATTCTAAATGACAAATCTCATACAGGAAGACAGGACTAGAGTAGACTCATAAAATTTAAAAGATACTGTGCATTTTAAGTTTCAAGTAATTATTTTTAATTAAAGATGTAGCTTTATGGTTGTTGCTAAAGTAAACATTCTCTCTCTCTCTCTCTCTCTCTCACACACACACACACACACACACACAAACACACACACACAGTCACACACACACACAGAGGAGGAATCAGGTCATTTATGATCTGGTGGGAAGTACTATACTATGATGATTTTGTCATCTTTAATGCTAGTAAATATTTAGTGTATGCTCACAGAAAAGTGTATTTGAAGCTGGTGAGATATAGTAACTTGTTGACATAGTAACTAGATTCATAAGTATTAGAAAAAGTGTTCTTGCATATGAGTCTAGTTAGCTGAGTCATCTAGACCGGATTTTTCTAGATGGAAATTAGTTAACATGCAGGATGAAGAATGGAGGGCAAGTTTTACATCATCTTAACTCAATTAACCATCATCATTATTATGCTAATGTGTTTAAATTTATCCCTGACATTAGTCCCAAGTGTGAATTATTCATGGATTTATTAAAGTAGCCTTATTTTTTATGATCGCACATTGAAAAACATAAACTACTTCATTAATTAGTAGTATAATTCCGACTCAAAAACCATCAAAGAGTGGTGGAAACTCCCATAGTGGAACTAGCTTGCTTTATTACACTTTCCAGGAGATGACATTATCTTCCTTGCATAAATGGCTAGTGTGGCGAACAAGTCCTTCTAAAACAGCTTGGACAGAGACACACATTTGTCTGAAGAGTTTTAAAAATTTAATGTTTTCTTCAAAAGTTGCTAATGTAAAAAACAGAAAATAGCCATCTTGTGGTGATTACTTTGAGGAATGTAAAAATCGTTTGCCCTCTACCTTTTGGGTGATTAATATATGGCATTGTAACGTTGTGACTGGACCTCGCGGATCAACTGGGTTTGAGTAGAAGCCCCAGGTCTTTGTAAAGAATGTGAAGGGCTTGTCTGCTCATCATTGCTTACTGCTTGTTTCAGAAAACTATGAAGTAAGAAGGCAGGATCACTTGCCTGTTTAAATATGAATTCAGTTTTAACTTTAAAAATATATTTTGTTTTACTTTCTGTCATTAGATTGTTGCATGTTGATTCTAAGTTTTTACTCAAACCTATATATAAAAAAAAACTTGGTCACCACCATTCTGTCTTTACAACCAGAAAAGGCACAACAAAGGAAAATCAATAGTTTCTCTTTGGGGGTTTATGAGGCAACTAAATTTTCTGTTTCAGTCTCTCATCCCTAAACCTGTAGATAGGTAAACATCCCAAGCTCCAGCTGAGCACTCAGTGGGAAAGGAAGACTCTGGAACCAGAAAGTGACAAGGCCACTTTAGCAACAATTTTGACAAACCGTCGGAGGCAAATTGTGGACAAGCACAACAATGAAAGTTTCCTCTGAGCTTCATTTGTGAGGAGCCTTCACACCTCTTCAGAGGCGTCACCAGGATCCCGTCCGGTTCCTATGGTGATGGAATGAGACGGACCTCCCCCATCCACATCTCTGCTCTCTCTGGCAGAAGAGAGATAGAGTAATAATGAGAAATATCCAGATCCCTCAGAATAACAAAGGCTGATTTGTGAGATTGCATATCTTTATTGAAGGAAAGAAGAAGGCAAACCTCTCTAAACTCTGTTGTCATTGCGTGGGTGTGAACGGTTCCTCACAGGCACATGTTTGGGTACCTGGTTGTCTATTTTTTGGAAGCAAAACTGATGACTCTTCCTCTGGGTTGACATCTTCCTCTTTAGGAGTTAATCCAGTTTTCCAGATTAGTCACCTGGCCAAAGGACCACGGCACAGGAAGGTGGGTTCACATTAAACTATGCTAAAGAGACTGCAACAACAATTATCTTCTCAGTGAGATAATATACATCTCCTTCCTGGAATTCTGTGCAGAGCCTCCAGAGCCACCATTAGACTCTGTTGGGCCAGACACCCTTTCTGCCTTCTGGCTCAGAAAGTCATAGATCATACTCTTGCTTTTCTTCTGTCTTTTTCTTTGAGAAGCTGCTGGAGTCTGTTCATGCTTCCCTTAACACTTTGTGCTTCCCTGCTTCTTTAACCCTCCCTCCCCTAGCCATCAAGGTTTTTTGCTCATCAGATCACTTTTGTTTGTTTTCTTGTCTCCTTCCTCTTCCAGGCAGCTGTCCAGGTTTACACCTTGCCTGTCCTAGAGGGATCCTAGGGAGAACCTAGAGGGACCCAGATTAACCTGACAACATATGGGCAACTCTGGTGGGATGTCCCTAATTTCCAGTAACAGCAGCACTGTTTTAGGAGGTGAGGCCTAGCTGAGTTTCTAGGTTTGGCTAATCCTGACACTTCCCTTTCCCTCCCCAACTCCTTCCTGACTAGGAATGTGATGACAACCACTGTGTGTTTCTGCCACTACCAAACCACCTAACCTAGCACTTTCTTCTGCTGTGATTGGATGGACAGTCCCCTCAAGCCTTGAGCCAAAGTAAACGCTTCCATCCTCTTGTTGCTTTTCTCCAGGCGTTTGCCCTCATCCATGAGAACAGTAGCTAACACAATCACTAGCCTGGTGCAGAAATGTGGGGCCATTGCTGTTATTGGTTTGCCGGAGGATTTGGTAGGCTTTGGGTTAGAGAATTCTGAGGTAACAATAAAGAGATAATAATATGCTGTTATGGTGGCTCAAAAGACCAGAATGCCAAGAGGAATGTGCACAGTGAAGGCCAGGCCCCTGAGATTTCAGAGGATGAGCTGTCTTAACAGCCCATTCCTGTTCCATTCTGGTAAGGAACCAAGTGCGTTCTGCCCACATGAAGAGAACTGGAATGAAGATGGATCCCAAAGGCTTGGGCCAAATTGCTTGGCCGAGGAAGTTTCAAGACAGTGCAGCATTCGGGCTGTGGAGTGCAGTGGCTTGTGTTTGGTAAGGCTTAGTGAGAGTTCAGAGCGAAAATGTGGCAGAACGATATGAAAAAAGGCAACCTGGACAGGAATAGAGACTGGGGATCTTTAAAGTCCGATGGGATGGGTGCCTACAAGGTGCTGATCATGAGATTAGCATGATCAATGAGGATCCTCTGTGCACTGGTGCATCAGCAAAGTTACCTTGAGGGCAAGAGCATGTGCTACAGCACCTGGGAGCAAGAATGGAGACCCATCTAAATGACTTTCACTTGTACGGAAGGTCACTGACGGAAAAAAGAACCCCAGATTCTTGGTCTGTAGGACTATTCTACGAACCTCCTGGGGGTTAGCCAATCAGATACTCAGAGGCTGTTGTAGCTGTGATCACGGGAGATGAACTACATCCCTAGCTTTCTGCAGAGTGTGGCATTTTCTCTGTGTGATGCTAGGTGAGGGCAGGGTTGAGGGCTAGGCTTAACGTTAGGGTAAGGCTGTGGAATGTTTCTAACTTGTGTGTTTCGTAAGATTTAGTGATAATTCAATGAAAAAATGGAGCAGAGAACACAATCATCATTCATTTGCGGCTCTGTTTATTTCAGTCAAAATAGTTCCTAAAGACCTACAATTTTCTTGACAATCACCACAACAAAAATTGCTATACAAAATTTTACTATATTCTTTAGCATGTTAACAGGCTGTCCAAAAATTCATCTATTGTAAGATAGACTCTAGGAATATTTCCTAAGGGAAATAAAAACAAAGGGGTTATCTCAAGTTTCTAACAGGCCTCCTCTTAGGAGAGGGTGGATGTCTCAGTGGTACCTTCTTAGTGTCCTTTTCTATTTCACAAACTGAGTTTGCTTGCTCTGCCTTAGGATCTAAAGAAAATAAGGTCAAGGGAAGAGGAAATCAAGGCAGACTTTAGCAGCCTGCACCCTCTATTGTGTTTCCCCCTAAAAGTCTGATGGCCATGGGTCAGCCCTACTGTCTCAGAGTCCAGCTCTCCCTGGCAGTACTCACTACCCACTTCCCACGGTTGCCCCTTACTCTGCCCACGGCCCCCATCCCAAGATGAACAGTAGCCTTCAAAGGACTTGACACCTCATCCTTATCCAACATGCTGTCCTCTGGCTAGAGTTCAAGCAGCCCTTCAGCCTGGGGAAGCAGCGTTGCCTGCTGTGTCCTCGCTGATCTTGTCTACCAAACTTCCCATCAAGCAGGCTGCATTAAGGTCCAGGAGAAGCACAGAGCAAAGTCTTGGCTAGACAGTAGTTTGTTTCCCACGCACATTTAAAAGGTAAACACCTTCATTCTTTTTTCAGATGCTTATTTCTTATCCTAAGTAAAAACTTTTTATTGAGAAAAGCAAGAGTCGGCCCCAGAGCAAGAGTCAGCACCCAGAGATATCTGTATCAGTGAATAAACAGAACCTCAGAGGAAGATGAAAAATTTTTGCTTTTGTGAGGACTAATTTGCTTCTTGGATTGACATGACTCCATAATTACACCATCTCTTGTAGCCTAGCTTTGTCCTAACTCTGCAAACGCCTAGTTTACATCCTTGGCCAAATACATAGTAAGAACAGAATGGATTATCTCACTGATAACTGGAGATTATAATTTTGAATACATTAAGGATACTTTAATATGAGAACAAAATAGTATCATTAGTTATAAAGCTATTTTGATAATATCTCCAATATTCTTATGGGTTCGATTCTGTTGTACTGGATTAGACAGAATTATTGTGCCTCAGAAAGTTGTCCAGTTAATCTGAGTCATAGATGTTTGATAGGCAAATAAAAATGAAAATTATTGTTACCAACATTGGAGATTATAGATCCATAGTTGTGTAATTTGATAGTTATAATCTTTCAATTTAGATGAGCAGTGTTATCTGCCTTGATAATATTTTTAATATCAAGGTAAGGATTTTATCTTCCACATCAAAACATAGTTTGAAAAACTACTGCTTGGGGGACCCCTATGCACACTGTAAAAGTAGAAATGATCTTACCGTTCTCTTTTTTATTTTTTAGATATGAAAGTCGAATTAGAAACTGCATTTACAAGCCAAAAATAATCTCTTGAAGCTTATTTTCAATCACATTTTACGACAAATTCAAGCCACTCAATCTCTCTTAAGGGAATTGATTGCTCTGGTTATTTCTCTACTCAACCTGTCCTTTCAAATCTCCAAGAAATGGAAGAACAGTTTACAACATTAAGCATGTTTACCGAGGGCATATCAGGAAGGGAAGGCTTGACCTTTAACTGCAGCTTCGTACTCAGGCCTCATGACTATTTCATCTCAAAACAGAGCAAGAAAACATGAGAAGTCACGAGCTATGCTAAGTCCACGGCCCCTTCTCTTGTGGAACAGCTAATCACTTTCACTTTTGGTGACAGAACTAAATATTTTATTCAAAATGTAGTTTGAAAGATCCATTAAAGGTTTCCATTTCATTAAGAACTGGAAATTTCTGGGCAACTTTACGAAACATTTTTTTAAAAATCCTCTTTTTAAGATAACAAGTTTTGAGATTAAGGGATAAACGAGACTGGCTTCTAAAAGCATTGTTTTAATTAATGATCTTAGGATTTGCAAGTATAATTAGTTGATTTTTTTCTTAATCTCAATACAGCTCAGGATGAACTCTTTAAGTATTAGGAATATGTAAATAGTGCTGCATTCTGTGGTTAGTGATTGACTCACTATGCACATAAAAAAAAGAGGATCATCAAATGCCAGTTCCTGTTATTTATTCACTTTAACTGTAAAATACATAAAAAGATGTAAAATGTACATATTACACATCTTTCTGAAAGTATAAAAATCACAAGACATGACTTTTTATTTATTTAAAATAATATCAAACTCCCAAACCTGTCTCTTTCGATAGCTTTGAAGGCTGGGAAAGATTTTATCTCCTCTTCGCCACACATCCTGTCTGATTTTGAAGGCGTCATTCATTGTACCTACTTCCTACGTGGGACACCTCCTTTACAAAGTTGGGAAAGATGCAAAGGTGCGTGGACTAGGACTTGAAGCAGGTTTATGGCTCTTAGGAAGAGATTCTCTAGTTCCCACAGACATGCAGTCGGCAAATTCAGCTCTGTAAGGATGACATTTACAGTGCTACAGACCTTGACTTATAAGAAGACATCCACTCCTACATGTGTAGAGAGATTGCTTGCTATGTACTTTGCATTTTGCTTTTTCTGTCTAAACACACGAAGGCAAAGCCATATAGCATTGATTTTAGGCAGGAGACAGTGAAAGTGCAAGCAAATGCAGCATCCGAAGCTATAACGGACACCAGATAATTAATGACTATATAGGAAGCCCAGAGGAGGGAAGAATTTTTGACTCTTTTTGGGTGCAGAAAGCTTCACAGAGAAGAGGACCGGAAGCCTTGGAAGTCAGAATTGGAATTTTCTTGTCACATATAATATTCAAACAGTAAATTGCCACTTAGCCCAATGAGAAGGAAGTGAAACTTGGGTGCGTACGTTCTCTCCCCAGTTCTTACCTGGACTAGGTACTTCTGGAATTTCATTTTATTGGTTAATAATGAAGCTGGGCATCCAATATCAAAGACAAGATCTAGCCATACTGGGTCTCTGACACAGTTTTATATCAGTACACTCTTCCCTTTGCTCTGGCCAAATCATGGCTCTTTCAGTTAAACCACTGCAGAAATCAGCTGACATCTCCAGACAGGCCACTGCACCCATCTTTCTACATGCAAATCTGTTCTCACCGTGTGGCCTGAAACTCATTAGTAAATTTCCAGGGCCTTCAAGATAAAAATCAAGTTTGCTGCTTATGACAAATCGATGATCTAAAAAGTAATGTCTAGATTTAGACTAATGCTAGTTATTTTGGGAAAGAAGAGTGTATTTAAATTTAGGTTGCCAGAAGCAGGATTTTGTCAGTCTTGTTCAGCTTCTATGTGTAGCCACTCCCACAATGCATAGAGCTACATATTATTCATTGATTATAGTGATGCATTTGTACGAAAATTAAAAAGAATATACCAACATAGACAAATAACATATAATAATAAAAACCTATTAACAAAAACCATTGTACCACCTTTATTATCTTTATATATAATAATCTCAGTCTGTATATTCACATTGCCCTTAGTTCCTAGGGTGTTGCCCAAGGAATTATTATCTTTGTTTTATGACTGGAATTTCATGTATTTGCAGAGGTAAAGCAAAGCAAAACAAAAACCTTACCCTGTATTATGTAGGCAAAATGTGACAGATGAGAGCCACAAAGTCAAATCCCTTTGGCTCTCAAGCCTGCACTTTTTCCACTCCCATAGTCTGCCTATTTCCTGTCTCGTTAAGGTCGCATCTCTACATGCTTATTGCTTAAAGTACCAGGAAGACTTAGTTATAAAATTCATCTCCCTTAGGACAGAGAAGCTTCCTGTGTCTGCATTATCCTGCCCTGCCCTTCCTTGCAACTCTAAATATAATGAACTTGCTCTAAGTGGTGGGCTTTCAGGACGAACTAAGGATGGTGTGGTCATGGGTCCCAGAGACCATTGCGTTCCTGTGATACCTCTCAAGGTTTTCTAGTGGGAACACTCCAGCTCTGTCAGGACTTGCTCCTTCAAGGCATTTAGTGCTTTTGCAGTCACTGTATCTTCATGATATTTTAAAAACCTGGAAACGGCCTTTCTTCGGATGGGATGGAGTAAGTCTCGTAGCTATAGCTTCCCATTGACTCTTACTAGGAATGTGCTTGTCCTTGAATGAATCCTACCAGGACGGATTAAACTCTAACAATGTAAACGGCAATATAAACAAAATCAAAACTCTAATAGCTCCTCACGGGACTTGGGGGTTGGAATGCGAGCCAGCTGTTCATCACAAGTCATGGAGGAGTAAGGTTTAAAAAGTGATTGTGCCTTGGTTCTTAATACTATTTTTAGTTTAAGTACATGTTAGGATGCTTATTATATCGTCTTTTTGATTTTATTTGTTTCATATTTCATATTTTCCATTTACATTTTATAAGCTTTAATTTTCTTTGAATATGTTCTTTTAAAATTTCCTTCCAATCTGAATATTTACTTAAAACATACCCTTTATTTTATAAATGATTAGTTAACTATGTGTTTTCTTAAATATTTTGTTTTTAGGGACCCCCTAAGTATGGTTCTATTCATGATTTGTTTCAAGTAATAAAATTCAAAATTATATTTCTATTTTAATTTGATCATTATTTGAAAGCATATGTTGCTATTTTAAACTATATTATATTGAGTACCTAAAACAAATTATAAAGTGATATATTGGTTTCCACGTTTTGAAAAAATTCTGGAGGTTTTATCCTGAGTCTACACATGTTTACTTTGCAAATATTTACTGAAAATTAAAAAGTGTATGTTATGTGGGATATACTGAAAGTACATTCTGTAATTCCACAGAACTGTCCATATGTAGCCTTGCATAATACAATAAAAATTAGGACACAGAGTTTATATATTTACATATAAATAGCACTCTTTTTTTCCACGTCTCTGGATATCTTTTTTTTTCCCGTGGATGAATCTTTCAATTGAATCTGTTTTGTCCCATGAATTTTGAGTTGCTAGGAAAAGCTTGTTTTAACTATGTTGCTCGAATAGCATTTTGGAAATATGTCTTTTATACTGCATCTAAAAATGTATGTATATGCCAGTGCTGTAATGGAAGCTGTGAAAAAGGTCACACGATTACATTCTGCATCGTAATCATCACTAAGACTTGTAACTGACAATAAACTATTCATCTTTCCCATATTTTACCTAACTATAGTTTATAGCATAAGCCATTCCCATTTGCTTTATTCTGTTTTACTTCTAGGCTTCTGTGTCAGGTTCCACGAAGGACCAAATCCTATTTGCCTCCCTGTCATGCTGTCTTGTGTACTGAGAAGACACAGCACACAGCATGGGCAGTGAGTGAATGAATGGACGAAAATGTGTTCAGATGAATCTGCATAAATTGCAGGCAAGAAACTGGAAGACAGAAGCATGGTTAAGAGCAATTACTGCTCTTACAATAGCTACAGGGGTGCTTCCCAGCACCCACGTGGAGTCTGGGAATCTCCTGTAACTTTCAGTGTGTGTGATGCAGTTGAAGGGCTTACGATGTCCTGCTCTAGCCTTTATGTGCAGCAAGCACATGTGTGGCTCATATATGACATGCAGGCATTTACATCTCTATCAAAGCAAAAATTGAATAAATCTTCAAAAAGGTTGCATATAAGCATCATCAAACCAATAAACAGGAAGATTATCCCAGGGACACTCAGCAACCGATAATAGTAAAAGACAGCTTAAAAGTTATTACTGCTTCCATTCTATATTGCGTATTCATTTATGGAAGAAACTCAGAAAATAAATTAAATTTGTGCAACTGGTGGGAGATATTTGGGCAATCATGGATTTTTTACACACACACACACACACACATACAAATCAATTTAAGTGTCTTAGAACTTTTGTTAGGTTATTAGCTGTTTATTTAAAATCAAGCTCATCCCCTAATATAAAAGCACCCACTTATGTAAAAGAAAAACTTTTAGAACTCAAGGCAGTCATCAAACCACACACACTAATAGTAGGAGACTTCAACACACCTCTCTCACCAATGGACAGGTCAATCAAACAGAAACTCAACAGAGAAATAAGAGAATTACTAGAGGTAATGAATCAAATGGACTTAACTGATATCTATAGAACATTCCACCTAAAAAGGAAAGAATATACCTTCTTCTCTGCAGCTCATGGAACCTTCTCAAAAATTGACCACATACTCGGAAACAAAGCAAACTTCCATAGATACAAAAAAATATTAGTAACCACCTGTGTCTTGTAGGATCACCACGGAATAAAGTTAGAATTCAATAACAATTCTAACACCAGAAAGCCTACAAATGTGTGGAAGTTGAACAGTCAACTACTGAATCATCCCTGGGTCAAGGAAGAAATAAAGAAAGAAGTTAAAGTCTTCCTTGAATTTAATGAAAATAAAGACACAACATACTCAAATCTATGGAACACAATGAAAGCAGTGCTAAGAGGAAAGTTCATAGCACTAAGTGCCCAATTAAAGAAAACAGAGAAAGCACATATTGGAGACTTAACAGCACACCTCAAAGCTCTGGAAAAAAAAGAAGCAGACTCTCCCAGGAGGAGTAGAAGACTGGAAATAATCAAACTGAGGGCTGAAATCAACAAAATAGAAACACAGAAAACAATCCAAAACATCAACGAAACAAAAAGTTGGTTCTTGGAGAAAATCAACAAGATTGACAAACCTCTATCCAAACTAATCAAACGGCAGAGAGAGAACACCCAAATTAATAAGATCAGAAATGAAAAGGGGGACATAACAACAAACATAGAGGAAATTCAGAGAATCATTAGATCTTACTACGAAAGTTTATATGCCACAAAGTTGGAAAATGTACGAGAAATGGATTGGTTTTTAGATAAATACCATATACCAAAGTTAAATCAAGACCAGGTGAACAATCTAAATAGACCTGTTAGTCGCGAAGAATTAGAAGTGGTTATCAAAAACCTCCCAACCAAAAAAAAAAGCCCAGGGCCAGATGGTTTCAATGCAGAATTCTACCAGAACTTTCAAGAAGAGCTGATACCTATACTCCTTAAGGTATTTCACAATATAGAAACAGAAGAGTCATTGCCAAACTCTTTTTATAAAGCTACAGTTACCCTGATACCAAAACCACATAAAGACACAACCAAGAAAGAGAACTACAGGCCAATCTCACTCATGAACATCGATGCAAAAATTCTCAACAAAATACTGGCAAACTGATTCCAAGAACACATTAGAAAAATTATCCATTATGATCAAGTAGGCTTCATTCCAGAGATGCAGGGCTGGTTCAACATAAGCAAATCCATCAGTGTAATCCATCATATAAATAAACTGAAAGAAAAAAACCATATGATCATCTCATTAGATGCTGAAAAAGCATTTGACAAAATCCAACATCCCTTTATGATAAAGGTGTTGGAGAGATTGGGGATACAAGGATCATACCTAAATATAATAAAAGCTATTTACAGCAAGCCGACAGCTAACATCAAACTGAACGGAGAGAAACTCAAAGCCATTCCATTGAAATCAGGAACAAGACAAGGCTGTCCACTCTCTCCATACCTCTTCAATATAGTGCTAGAAGTTCTAGCAATAGCAATACGACAACATAAGGGGATCAAGGGGATTCGAATTGGAAAGGAAGAAGTTAAACCCTCGTTATTTGCAGACGATATGATAGTGTACATGAGCGACCCCAAAAACTCTACCAAAGAACTCCTACAGCTGATAAACACCTTTAGTAATGTGACAGGATACAAGATCAACTCCAAAAAATCAGTTGCCCTCCTATACACAAAGGATAAAGAAGCAGGGAGGGAAATCAGAGAAACTTCACCTTTCACGATAGCCACAAATAGCATAAAATATCTTGGGATAACTCTGACCAAGGAAGTGAAAGACCTATTTGACAAGAACTTTAAGTCTTTGAAGAAAGAAATTGAGGAGGATACCAGAAAATGGAAAGATCTTCCTTGCTCTTGGATTGGGAGGATCAACATAGTAAAAATGGCAATTCTACCAAGAGTAATCTATAGATTCAATGCAATCCCCATCAAAATCCCATCAAACTTCTTCACAGACCTTTTTTTATATGGAAAACAAAAAAACGAGGATAGCCAAAACAATCTTATATAATAACGGAACGTCTGGAGGTATAACCATCCCTGACTTCAAACTCTATTACACAGCTACAGTATTAAAAACAGCTTGGTACTGGCATAAGAACAGAGAAGTCGACCTATGGAATCGAATAGAAGACCCAGATATTAACCCACAAACCTATGAACACTTGATTTTCGACAAGTGGGCTAAAGGTATGCAATGGAAGAAGGAAAGCATCTTTAACAAATGGTGCTGGCATAACTGGATGTCAACCTGTAGAAGAATGAAAGTAGATCCATATCTATCACCATGCACAAAAATCAAGTCCAAATGGATTAAAGACCTCAACATTAATCTGACCACTTTGAACCAGATAGAAGAGAAAGTGGGAAGTAGTCCAGATTCTGAGTATAATCTTGATACAAGGCCCTAAGATGCTGTGTAACCAGATAGAAGAGAAAGTGGGAAGTAGTCCAGATTCTGAGTATAATCTTGATACAAGGCCCTAAGATGCTGTGTGAAGAGTGTTTTCCTGTTATTTTTAAATATACATTTAATGTTGTGTTTCCTATTGCTTTTGTTGTAGTCTATTTGATATTTTTTCTTTTCATGTCAACTGGGCATCCTGGTATTTGTTTATTAATTACTTGGAAAATATACTGTATGGTGTGTTTTAATAATTTTTAGATGATATCAAGATTACATTAGTTTCCAAAGAAGTGCCTTCTCTTTTGCTTTTTCCCTGACCACTTCTTTATTTCTATAACCTTCAACTAAGATGGCCTTCACATTCCTCTCAGTTTGACTAAACTCACAGCTTCCTCTGGTGCTCATATCCTGACCTCCCTTTTCATATGGCATTTATTTTAGAAAGCTTGTAATTGTAAATGCTTTTTCTGCCCTTTATGAGTCTTTCTGAAAGCCTCTTGCCAGCTTTATATCCAGGGAATATCTTTTTCAAGGACCTAAGAAATATCGCTGAAATGTCATCGGGAAAAACGACACTCTTATCTCTTTCTTATACACTCGCTGGGTGGCTGAGAGGCTGGGAGGTGGGCATCTTACCAGACTGAAGGTAAGAGATGGGCACGTTGTGTGTGTGTGTGTGTGTGTGTGTGTGTGTGTAAGGGAAAAAAAGTAAAGCCATGTAGAACAGCTGGCCCCTTTTTCCCCTTCACCCCAGCATTTACTTTTCTTTCGGAAACCTTGCCTGTTAAAAAACAAAACAAAACACAACAAAACCCACAAAACCAAGGTAAATACCCTCATATTACCTGTTTTTTGGGATTTTATTCATTACAAAATTTATTCATGGTTATTGAAAACTTTCAAGAAGTAGGGCAGGGTTGGGGGCTTCTTATCTTTTTTGAAAGACGAAACCAAGTTTAAAACTGTTATTATTATTATTGTTACTATTATTATTATTATTATTTTCTTTTCTTCTTCTCTCCCTCCAGAGGTCTTCTTTAAGACCAACATTTGAACAAAGAAATCTGTGCTATAGAAAATAATAAATGTCTCCCACTCTTTTTTAACCTATTGTCTTTCAGCTCTTTGCACAGGTGAAGGCCTGGATAGTGCTGCATAGATCCACAGAGTATCTAGAGCTGAAAGCTGGGAAAGTCTAGCCACTATGATAATAAATGCCTACAGAAACTGAGAATATTCAAGAAAAAAGAAATCCGGATTCAAAAGATTGAAATGTGTCTTCTTATATACTTCCTCGGACAATAAGATTTGGTCTGTCTCCTTGTTTTAGGGGAAGAACAAACTTGAGGGCAAGACATAATTTGGGGAATCTCTTCATGTCTGCTTACAGCCTTTAGCTGTTTTGATGGCTACTTTTATTTTATTAAGGAATTCTCCAATGATTTTCATTTTAACTGACTATGAATAGCTTTTCCCCTTATTTCTTTTCTTGTGAGAGTTTTCAATTATCCATAATTCACTAAGCATTTTTAATAGGAATCTGTGTAGCTTTCTTTTCCTTCAAAAATAAGGACAGTATGTGTAAGTAGGGCATGTTTTATTTTTTCCTGTAATGTTTAAAAAAAACAAACAAAAACCAATGGAATATTTGCATATTTTTCAAATTGCTTTGTATGCTCTCTGAAGCAGTGGTAAGCAAATCAGCACATTTATATAGGGAGGAAGTAATATCCTAAAATACTTTGAGTAGCTAAACTTGTTAAAAAGCTTTCTGTGTTCATGTGCTTCTGCACAAAAAACAACAAAATCTACAAAATGTAAAGAGATCATAAATCAATTAATCAAGATAATGGCTTCCTTTAGGATACTTGAGCATATTTTAAAAACTCATTTAAGTGTTAAACTTAAAAATTGAATACCCTGGGACAAGAGCATACATCATTTGATCAGGATATGAGCTAAGTTTGGAAGAGAAAAATAACACAAGAAATTCACTACAGCAATATGAAAAATATTTTCCTTGCATCTGATCTCAGGAAATAAGTATTAAATTAAATTTTGGTCCCTCCTCCCCTATAATGCCCACCAATTTCAAAAAGTAAACAGTATTTGGATTTATTTAAACCCCTGAAGAGTCCTTTTCCAACTTGTCTTTGTCAAACTTGTATGAACTCCAATGAGCAGCTCAGTATATGAATACAGCTGGAGATGAGGGTTTTGTGCACTTGTCTTTTGTCTCTGGAATGGCTCACAGAGAACACAGTGAGGGCATGTATCTCCTGTTGATTTTAGCAGCACATCAAAGGATCCTTAAAGCATTCATTAGAAACAGGAGTTTCATATGAAGAAACGACTGTCTTTTTGGGAGAAGTCCTTCCAGTCCCGAGGGATTTAGATATGGGCCCCCTCCAACAATTCTGAGAGTGTACAGAGAGTGATTTCCTGTCGGAGCTGTCCTGCCTGGAGGTCAGGGCAAAGCATCACCCGCAACAGATTTCTCTTCATGCTCATTCCGTCTGACAGTTTAGATTAGAAATATCTACCAGCTGTTCGCCTTCATACCTTTCTTAGGTTTGGTAAGGTGTCAAGTAGAACAGATTTATCAACATTTTTTTCTAGTGCTAAAATGTCAGAATCAGCTTTCCAAATATGACAACAACTACAGATCCTAGTCCCTAAAAGATGTCAGGACACCCAGCATATTGCGTTTGATGTTTCTTTAAATAATTACACCACCCATAAAATTGATTAGACAGATAAACTACATTTTCTTGTAGACTATAAGAGTAAAAAATGAAACAAAGCATTATAATGTTTGTTATTAAAGTATCAAACAATGTAGCTATTTAAAAATCAAAAAGTCTATTCTATCTCCATGTTTTTAAAAATAACTACATATTTATTTCATTATTAATTCTGTATATGCGTGTATACCTGGTTGAGTATGTGAATGTGAGTGCAGTTGCCTGAAAATCTCAGAAGAGGGTACCCAGTCGCTGGAACTGAAGTCACGGTCAATTGTGAGTAACCCAGTGTGGATGCTGAGAACCAACCTATGCCTGTCGCCGTAAGCACAATGCTCAGTCTATCCGCTGAACCATCTCTCTAGTACCCTGTTTGCAGTCTATATACTATAGGAATGGGGGACTCAGGGGAACTTTGTTGAGACTGAGATTTCTTTTTCAATGTTTCTTAATCTTATAATCTAATATCCGCTTTTAAAATAATAATGATGATGATGATGATAAAAAGCACTACTTGCCTTTTCCATATGAAAGAATTCAAATTTCAGTGAAGGAATGGTTATATATTATATAAAAATATACAAATATAAAAGATTACAACTGTTTGAAGCCAATGAGCAGTATAAAAATTATTAAGAGATTTAAAGTATGTTTCTCTCATACCTAATATGGATTTTTGAGTTTGGTTGTGTGCAGTAGAATCATCATTGGCAGATCATGGAAGGATTCTTATGTATCCATGTTTTTACAACGCTCTGATTACAATGCCTAGATGAACATCCTTCTCAACTGAGTTCACTGCAAACAGGGATAGTGCTCTAGGCATGAAGGGACACTGTGCTTCCAATCAACAAAGCAGAGAGAGAAAGCTCATCATTGAGGTGTCTAAGATGTAACTTCCTACTTCCTCTAATGAGGCCATCTCCTATTTTTTTACCACTTCCTAATAATATCATCATTTTCTAGGTCCATCAAGGCATGTGCCTCTATCACTCTGAACCCTAAGAATACAATCACTTCTTTGGCTGGTAACCAAGTTCTAAATCCATAAGCTTGGGCAGATCACAGTATATTTAAGCTCCAACAACAGACTTTCCTTCCCAAAGATGGAAGCTGATTTCTGCAGATGAATGCAGTATAATGCCTGCTCTTGGTAACGAACATGCTTGAGATAGACACATTAGATTTCTAGTCACTCTCTTAGTGTGGATTGGTGAGGTTGGGGTGTTATGAATAGTTTTTTTATTCAGAAATTATATTTGTGTTCTGTTACCCTTGATGTTGAATTTCTTCTTATGTGTTTGGTTGTCATTTTCAGTGTCTGTTGTGACCAAATATCTGACAAGAAGGAACTTAAGGGAAGAGAGCTACAATGTGATCCACAGCCTGAGGAGATACGTTCCACGGCGCAGTGACAGTAGCTCTGTGGCAGCAGGCGTTTTCACCAATGATGCTCACGTCTCAGCAGACCAGGAAACAGAAAAGGAACACTGATGCTTACATGGCTTTCTCCAGTTCCATTTAATTCATCTAGGCTGCTAGCCTATGGGATGATGGCACTCAAGTTCACTGTGGGTCTTGTTTTCTCTTTGAAAACACCGTTGTAAACACAAGCAAGGGTATGTCTAACTACTGCCTGAGGTTTTTCTCAGTTCATCCAAGTTGACAATCAGGATTACCCACCATGAGACAGCAGCTTCAAGTTTCTCCAGAGCTTTGAAAAATATCAGGGAGATTTGAGGAAATCTATGCGATTGTATTGGAAATAGACAACTTCAAGGAGGCAGTTAACTTGTTTCCTTGCCCTGGTGTCCATGACTGTCTCAGTGTCTGTCCTCTATCTGCATCCCCCATACTTTAAAACAGAAAAGACAAAGACCATATGTGATTAGAGGAGAGGGATGGACAAGAGGGCTTTTTCCATAGGACATAGTCTCCTAGTCTATATTCGACATTGTGACAGTGGACATGAAAATGGCTTTGTTTACTCTGGGGTCTTAATTATTCACTTACCGGAGGCAGAGCAAAACTCTTTTCTAGGGAAGAAAATCAGAGCAAATCTTGGAGACAATACCCTATTGGTCTTCAGAAAATGTCTTTAAGAAGGTACCTTCATTTGTAAGGCATCTCAAAAGACTTGGGACAATAATTCAGGAAGACATTTCTTTCATTTTAATGATCCCTGAATTATTTCAATTATCTAACTAAACCCTCAAATAAGACAGTGCTTCAAGAAGGAACAGAAACATTAATCAGGCATCCCAGAATGACAGCATTAAAAGAGACGTTAGTAAAAAAAAAATGTCTAAAACAAACATTCACCTCAAATAGCTTTGAAAAATATTATCCCAACTCAACCCCTACACTATCAGGGAGCCAATGTGCTCACAAATCATTTTGATGGGAAAGAAAGAACAAAGCTTTAGGGGTTACAGAAAACACTGGGTCTAGCTTTGCGTTTTAGGATGTGAATGTAGAATAGGTATTTTTCCTTCAATTTCCTGATATATGTATAATGGAAGAGAAAATGATATCTTTTTCATCATGTTCATCTGAGCATGAGGTAAGGATGTGCATAAAGCATCAAAGAACCTGCTTAATAATTGGTAGTTTGCTTCTCAGCCTTTGCATGGCTGGAATTTGCCTCTGTCTTCAAGAACTGCCACAAGCCATGTGACCTGAAGGGAAGTACTTAACCTCTGTGGATTTCAGATCCGATGAATGTAAAATGAGATCTTTGGACTGCCTGATTCAAGGTCCCTCCAAGGACACCTTCCACTAAAACATGAAACATCATGGCGGATTTCTAAAACCCTACCTTTGCCTTTGTTTTCTCCCAGCCAGCTGTTCTCATAGGCTTGGCTGGGTTAGACATAATTACTTTTTCCCTATGGAGTCAAGAAACAAACTAAGTGGCAGTGTCCTTGAATAATTTATTCGACTTCTAGAATTAGTACATTATCACTGTTGCTATGGAAGAAGTAATTTACATTTTGAAAGGGTATTTTACTTCTTTTATCTCTGAATGTATTTTAATCCTTTTACCACTTAGAAGATGTGACTCCATTATTTTATGTCAATACTTCCCATATCCTGTTATTTGGGTGGGGTCAGTTATTATCTGTGGTGCCTGATGAGGTTAGGGCTCGGGGAGTTTAAGTGCCTGTACTCAGTTAATGAATGTGAGATAGTCTCGGGAGGGTGCATGCGTACTAATATGCTACCTCCTCACCAGCCTCTAAGTTTTTGTTGGCTTTCTGTCTGTGGGAGCTATAGAATAATGGTTTGTGTGTACACAACATTTAATAATGAAAAGCAGATGTCAGCTCTGAGACTAAATAATGCTGTAGAAAGAATGTATTTTATAGGCAGACACAATTCCAGTTGAAAATTCAGCAGCTACTAGCCCAGGATCCCAGCTTCCTGGAAAACTAATGTGGATTTCAGTTTCTTTTCTACAAACTGAGGAACTCAGGGACATCCGAACAGTTCGAATATCAAATGAGAACTTATTTGTCATGGTACCTTTGGCTATTTCTTTATGCCATTTACTGCATTATTTTTATTAGTAAGGTTGCTTGATCATTGCATATCATGTCTAGGAGATGTTAGCATGCAAGAGTTACCAGGCAAAGTAAAGTGACTTAATGAAGTATATTACAGAAAAACAATTAGGAATGAGCAATATCTGGAAGTGTGTTTCAATAAATACTGCAGATCTGATACAACGAGAAAGAAACTATAACAGGGATAAGAAAAACAGAGGACCTGGATGGAGGTGTGGGAGATTCATTTTTGTCTTCTGACTCCTCAACGCCATGTGGGATGTTGGTTGGTACTATTGCTTTCAATACTCCTCTGTCATGGTGGGACCCATTCATCTCCTTTGCCATTAGATGTGGCCAATGGGTGACTTAAGTCAAGGGATTTTGTTCAGCTGCAGCACACATTTATAGACAGAAGCTGGTTGCTCTTTGTAGGCAGAATTTTCCTATGCTGGCAGTTGTTCCTAAGTAACCATTCAGAAGCTTAATGTTAACTGTAAATACTTGGTCAATAGCTCAGGCTTGTTACTAGCTAACTTTTACATATAATATTAACTCATAATTCTTATTTATCCTCTGCCATGTGGTTCATGACTTGTTACCTCATTTTCTTTGTGTCTTGCTTCTTCTACATCTGGCTAGTATCTTCTCTGACCCCTTGCCTTCACTCTTTTTCCTCCCAGCATCCCCTTAGTTTGATTTTCCTGCCTAGCCTCCTCTTACCCAGCTATAGGCCAGTCAACTCTTCATTAATCAATGAGAGTAATGCATTATAATAGTGTACAGAATATTGTTCCACAGCTGTTGGCTCGTTTGTTTTCCAGCTGCCCAGAACTGAAATAATCACACAGAAACTGTATTAATTACAATGCTGTTTGTCCAAAAGCTTAAGTGTATTTCTAGCTAGCTCTTAAATCTTCAATTAACCCGTTTCTATTATTCTTTGAATTGTCACAAGGCTGTGCTTTACCAGATAAAGTTCTGGCATTTTTCCTTTTCAGCAGCTACAAGATTGTTGACCAAGTTGGGCACCACTCTGTAGCTAAAAGGGCAGGCAGCATCCCACTACCTGGCTAGCTTAACCCCCAAAATAACCACACAGAAATTGTATTAATTAAATTACTGCCTGGCCCATTAGCTCTAGCCTCTTTTTGGCTAACTCTCACATCTTGATCTAACCCATTTCTATTAATGTTAATCACCACTTGACTGTGGCTTACCAGCATGAGTACAGCCAGCATCTGTCACAGGCAAGAGAACCATGGCATCTTGACTCTGCCCTTCTTTCTCCCAGCCTTTTGTTCTGTCTCCCTGCCTACCTAAGCTGCTGCTCTATCAAAAGGCCAAGGTAGTTTCTTTATTTAACCAATGAAAGCAACATAGTCAGAAGGTCCTCCTACACCACATAACATCTCTCTGACTCTGCCTATTCTCTCTCTATATCTCTTCCAGCCTGACTATACTTTGCCCTGCCATAAACCAATGCAATTTCTTCATTAACCAATGACAATAAAATATATCCAAAGCATATAGAGGGAAATTCCAAGTTGTACAGCAGCTCTATGAACCACCCTTGCTCTCATGATATTTCATATGCAACAGAGGTTCCAGCAAACCAGAGAAAGCTTTGAGAAGTGAGCAAGAATAAGCATGTATTGCCTTAATATTTTTTTTGTAACCTAATGTAATTGAGATTCTTTTGACATGGAAGCAAGGGTTAGGCAGATGTTATTCTGGTAGATTGTAAGGAGAAAGAGAAGGTGAGGATAAATTTCCCTTTTAAACAAATGGCCAGTCAGGAGTTTGTGTTATACTGTGTTTTACAACTGAAGATCAAAAGGTTCAATCTTGTCCTGTCCAGTGACCACTTCTAGGACCCTCCTACTCCCATCTCATTACAATTGGACAAGATTAGCATGAGATTTATAGATATACTTAAGAGGTACCTTCCACTGTTTCTGAGACCTTGTTTGTTACAAAAGTAAGAGTATACTAAGAGAAATTAGAGAAGTTACAGATAAGTTAAGGCTTCATCAGCGTATGGAAAGGCAAGAAAGATAGCTTTCATTAGTGATCTTCTAATGCGAAGTTAAGATATTCCATTCTGTGTGACTCACTACCCTGCTCATCTCATATCTCACAATGTTCTCCTCTGTTCCCACTCTGTAGTTAACTTTTATCAGGCTATGGCAAAATTTCTTACAGAAGCATTTTGTGGGATGAAATACTTACTTTATGTCATAGTTTCAGAGGGATGCAGTATGGCACCACAATAGGAAACACAGAAGTGCACATCTCGACTCATGACAGTGGGAGCATGCCCAGCAGCTGCTCACATTGTTTTAGACTAGAAATCAGAGTATGCTCAAAACAAAGATCTAGACATCAATTAGACTGCCCTGAGTCACCCACTTCTACCAGCTAGATACCTACTCAGTGTCCTTTGTTCCTCCAAGCCTATCAGTTGGGGATGAAACCTTCAAAACAGGAAGGTACAGGAGATATTTGAGATAAATGCCATGACATTAATAGCCAGTCTTCTGAATATAATCTCAGTTATCTGTCATCAGAAACCTTTCAGGATGTCTTAGAATCTTGTGAACACATGAAATAATAATATATTTCATGCAATGCATTAGCATATGCACTCTTCCTTGGTTGCATGTGCTACTACATTTGCAATTGTTTGACAGTTCTCTCTCTCTCTCTCTCTCTCTCTCTCTCTCTCTCTCTCTCTCATCTCTATTTCTAATGAGTCAATAAGCTCTGTGAGGAAAGAATATAATAACCCATCCTGAATTACTTTCATTCACCCAAACACACACCAACTCATGGTCGTATTCAGTAGATATTTAAGTGAAGGATGATGTGAGTCACCATGGTGATTTTTTTTGGCATGCCTCTCCTTTCCCAGTCGTTTAAAATGATGTGAGGTAACCAGCTATATCTTTGCTGCAAAATGGGAATTGGTTAAAAGATTTCCTCCAAATTACATTTGTAGATGGTGGAACTGGCTTTTGAATCCATGTTTATCTGACTTCAAAGCCTGTGATCTTCCCATGGCATGCTTCTACTTTGCCTGAGACTGAAGAAAGGCTTTAATTTTGAGGGAGTTAATAATGCATGGGACCTGAATTGAATATAATTTTATGCCGTTCTGCTCTAGACGATTTTTTTATTATCCAGCTGTAGCTTTGCGCCTTCATCTCTTATCAAGGAGAGGTAATTATCTTCATTAGTAGGCAACCCCTTTACTCCCATATAACTTTGATGCAGTTGATAAAACTCTACTTCCTTTACTCCTTGCTCTGCTGTGAACTGCTATCTTCAAAAGCTGTGGGTTTGCAACCAGATGGCCAACTATTATTCACTCCTTAAGCTGCTCTGCCGCAATGCATCATCAGGTCCATCAGCAGATAGCAACATATGAAAACATATTGTCTCATCTTCAGTATCTCCAAATGTCGCTTTAACATTTGTTATTCCACTCTGGTTCCTAATTAAAGGAAGCTCATTTCTAATTCCCCTGACTGGTATCTACCATTTCAATAATGCCCTTTATGTTTGTCCTAGAACATTCATCATTGTCTCGTTAATGCTGTTGTTTTCCAATAAAATGGTAACTCACAAAGCCCTTTCTTGACTTTTCTATAGTGTACACTTACACTTTCTCTTTGTCAATCATTCTTTTCTACTTGGCGCTATCGTTCTACCTGGGACTCACATGTGGCGAGATCTGTCATCTGTAACTTGATGGGCTTTCTTACCTTTTCAAACGCTTTATCGCAGTTTATCCCTGCACTTCTGCTGCTAGCCCAAGCAGCATCTTTCCCACAACTCCTGTCACTGTCCCCCTGCTTCTCCTCTAGGCTGTTTATCTCACCCACTCAGCCTGCCCCTCTGCTCAGGTTCACAGACGCCTAATTCCCCTCATGTCATTCATTCTGCTCTCATATTCATTGAGCCGCTTAAGACGATCAGCTTGTCTCTGATTTAATATCTAGTTCTTAATTTTATACCTAGAAGATAATTCTCAAAGAAAATGATTCTTACCTTCTCCGCTCTGTTTGAAAGGCACTTGATCCTATCATTCTGACATTGATCTGCATTTTTGAATTTGTTGCCATTTAAAATAAATTAAAAATTTCTCTTAGCTTATAATCAGATTACAGGAGCAGCACGGAATCCACGTAACTTAAAAGTCTAGAAAGTCGTTTACTTTTGAATAATAGGTCAGCTCAAATAATGCCACTTTTAATGCGTACTATGGGGCACATATCATTATTTCTCTGATAATGATGCTGCTTCTAATCATGAAAGGATGTGACCTGGAGAGATATTTTTTCTAAATGCACACTAATGCCCAAGAATGTGGTACAATTTCTCTGAAGGAGATCCATGGCAAAAAGATGGGTGGGAGAGTGAGTCTGAAAATAATGATCAAGTGCCAGTGATCCCAGATTCCTGATCTGACTAACCATTGTGGGCTGCTTATAACTGTTAAACCAGAGAAACAAATCTTGCTGCATAGCTATATATGAGTAAAACTGTTTTATTGGGGATGAAAGTGGGTCAAACTCTATTCAATCAGGACTTGGGAAAACATGCCTTTTTTGTGTAGGTGCATACTTTGTCCATCAGTGAGTGTGTGTGCGTGTGTGTGCCTATGTATGAACAGAGGCTAGAAGAAAGCTTCATATGTCATTCCTCAGATGCCATCAACCTTGGTTTCTGTGACTTTAACTGTCATTGGCATAGCAGTAACCCAATAGGCTATGGTGTCCAGAGTCCTAGGGACCTGCCTGTCGCTTCTTCCTCAATGTTAGGATTACAGACCCTATATTCACCATGTTCCTCCTCCCTCCTCGATTTCCAGTTTGTTTTTATATTAAACATCTTTTCTGGGTATTGGGCTTAGACCCCTAGCATGTACAGCAAGTGTTTTTCTAACTGAGCTGCTTCCCTAGCTCTTTCCCATCATTTAACTTTCATTTATAACTTGGTTTTGAGGAAAAATGAGTCTATTTTCTGAGAGAAGTAAGATAAAATTAAATAGATTGTACTGATCAAATCAACAATGGGGCAATCTTATCTGGAGCAGGTTTTTAACACAGACTTGGAAGAAAAACTGAGATTTTTGAGGTGGAAACACTATACTGAAATATACAACAAATTATAAAAATATGAGAAACTGTCCCTTTGCATTTTTATTGGTCAAAACAAGGTGAGGCTATACCATAAATACAAATAAAATGTGGGTCCACTTTGCAGCATTGGACAATGATGACGGACAGAACACCAAGAAAACTGGTCATGGCGTACCGCCTCTGGAAAGCAAGTTATGACTATTTAATCATTCATAGAGCAACTATGTCTGGCTCCCTGACAGACATAATAATAAATATGACAAACAAAACTGGCCCTACCTGATAGATAAAATGAAAAGATAGGCAGCCAGAAAGCACAATGTAATGACTAATGTTACAGAAACTAGTAGAAATTGGGAAATTTATAGAAAAAGCTTACTAAGTTTAGCAATCAAAAGAGATTTTCTGCACAAGACCATGGAATGATATAAATTTTTTATGTCAAGGAGATGTAAAGTATTCTCAACAGATGGCTTTCTGTTGTGCCATGTGGACCTGAAAGATAGTTAGGAAGTTTGGTGGGCAAAGTCAAGGAAAGACAGACTAAGCGGAAACCGTAGTGACAGCAAATACTAGCATCCTATAAGCCAGGCACTGGAGCTCGCAGTGAACCCTAGGGAAATAAAACAGAGACTTGACCTCTCTGCACACCTACAGTTGGTAGTTCCCTCCTTATTTATCTAAATAACATGCAGAATATGTAGTGCAGAAGGCGTGCATGCTCTACCATTCTCCATCAGTATCAGCTGAGTGGTCCTTTCACAGATGCAGGGAGAACAGTTGTGTCACTGGGTGTCAGTTCATAATTATTCATATTAACATTGTGTTTATATACATGTCTGAGTTTACCGGGAGGCCAGAAAAGGTCTCTAGAGTTATAGGTTAACCATGAACTGCTAAATGTGAGTAATGAAAACTGAGCTCAGCTTCTCTGGAAGATCAGCAAGTGATCGTAACCACTGAGGCATTTCTCCAGCCTTCCAGCTTATAACTATACAAAAATACTCTATTTCTCATTAAAATAAATATATGTATATGAATGTGTGTTCATTCTCTTTTAAGTGACTATTTATTGTGTATATAATATCTGCCAGAATTACTCTGTTTACTATCAGTTTAAGCAGTTGGTAAGAGAGTTAAAGTCCTCATGACTATGGAACCTTTTTTGGCACGAAGGATGAAGAAAAACATATCACTAAGCCAAGGCAGTTGCCAATGTTGGTATGTCTCATGAAAAGACAGGAGCTGGCATTTGTATTAATTACTTTTATTGTCACTGTGAAATGATGCCTGTCAGGAAGCCACTGGCAGGAAGGAAGGTACATTGTAGTTCACAGTTCAGAGAATAGAATTCTTCATGCATGGGACAAGGAAGCAGGAGCAGCTAGCACACTGACAGCAGGTGACAGTCGGTTAGATTTTACCAGCTGCTGGGAAGTGCAGAACTCAGCCAGCACGCTAACCTTAAGGGATCCCCCCGCCTACAAAACCATATCTACCAGCTTGACTCAACACCTGAAAGATGCTAAAACCTCTAAAATCACCAATAGCAGCTAGAGAATAAGCATTCAAATGTGTGTGTATGTGTGTGCTTGTATATGGGTATATATGTGTACATGTGTGTATGAACGCTTATGTGTATATATGTGTGTATGTGTATATATGTGCATATGATATTAACTCCAATCCTGACAACATTTCTGTGCCTGGAGGCAGGGCATTAAAAACAGAAGGCATGAAACGTAGCTGTGAGGCTTGGCACTGGAAGCATATAGTATATGTGAGAGCATTGAGCAAAGGTGTGTGAAGAGGGAGCTAGGAAGGGGGAGCCTGAAGGTTCTGGGGGAACTGATTACAGAGGGCTGTGCTGGGCAGCTGAAGGAACAGGAATGTGTACTGCTCAAAAGAACAACTGAAAGCAGAGTGATCATCACCTCCTTGGTACTCATTCAGCTTAAAAGGGAATTAGAACTAATTAAATGTTGCTGCATTAAGCAAATTAAGTGTAATGATTGGCCATTAGGAGAGAAAAGATTCGGACTCCACAAACAGTCCAGACTTAAACCTAGCTCTTTATCTTGAGTCGCATACATGGAGGCAGCAGAGGGAACTTAGGGCTCCTTGTTAAAGATGAAGCTAGGGTCCCCCAAAGACACAAATGCTATTTAGTTCATGTAGGGAAAATAAAGTGCCCCAGAGCTCTCTTTGGCCCCGTGCCAGGGGCCTTTTGTCCATTACAGCTGTTGGCACACAAGGCTCCGTGCAGAAGGAGGACAAAGCACAGAGCTTCATTCTGAATCTCTCATTTCTTTTTAAATGAGCGGGCTGCCCAACTGCTTTGATTGCTCCCAGGTAACACAGGTCTTTTTGGTGACATTGGTAAAGGCAGAAAACTACAGCTTGTTCCTGCAAAATAAAAACACTACTTTAAATATGCTGTTGCATAGTAAATAGAACAGAACAAAAACCAAAACTCCTAAAATCCCATAAATTGTTTATAACCCCAAATTAAAACAATGAGAGTTCTTTCTTTTCTTCTCTGTTCTTCCTTGTTCCTTCACTTCCTTCCTTCTTTCTCCCTCTCTGCCTCCCTCCCTTCTGTCCTCCCTCCTATTCTTTTTTCAGAGTGGTAGAAATCAAGCTCATGGCCCTGTGCATCCTAGACAAGTGCTCTAACACTGGGCTCCTCTTCCCTTCTCCCCTTCCCACCCTTTACCTCTGCTTCCTTCTCCTCCTTTTCTCCATTCCTTGGGAACGTATGTGAGAATTCATCTTTACAGTCAATCTGACTGGCTTTGGAATCTCCTAAGAGATTGACCTTGGGCATGTCATGGAGGGCAGAGGTTTAAATAGGCAAGTAAGATCCACTCTCAGTAAGGATGTGGGGCTCACACTGGAGCTGTAGATAGAACAGCAGCATTGTCTTCTCGGTTTGCTCCCCAGCCCAGTGTGAGTAAGTTCCCTGTCATACTTTTCATGATAGGATAATGGACACGATGAGCTAAAATCCTCTTTTTCTCCTTTACATTACTATTTGTCTGTTATTTGATCACAACAGCAAGAAAAGCAGCTAATGCAGCTAGCATAATTTTTAATCTCCTTTTTCAGATTACACATGTGGTCTTCACATCTGTATGTTGAAGAGAAAGATAATAATCTTCTAAGATTACAGTTATTATACAGCTAGTAATATATTGTTTAGTCAAAGAGTTCCACAGCAGCTGTGTTCCATGTCATTACATGGGTGGCCATGATGATTACTTCAAGCAGTGACTACAGAGACACAGAGTGTCTCCACATAGACACGTGCCTTCCTACTGATCTTTCTTCTGGGTTTCTTTTTTTTTAACATACCTGTTCTTCCCAGGGCTCCCCTTTCTGAATATGGGTGTTTCTCTCACATAATATATTCTGATTATGGTTTTCCCTCCCTCTAGTCCTTACAGTTCCTCCCCACCATCCCTCCCATCCTGAACCACAACTTTTCTGTTTGTCATTGGAAAACAAAACTGGTTTGTAAGGAATAATAAATAAAATAAAATTAGAAGACAAAGCAAAAACTAACCACCGGAACAGGATAAAACAGACAGAAGAACATTCAGAATAGGACAAAACAGAAAGCAGAAGGAAAGGAGCCCAAGAAATGGCACAAGAAACAGATGTAGACACCAAGACCCACTTATTTGCATACTCAGGAATCCGATAAAAACACTAAACTAGAAGCCATAATATACAGACCCATGAAGGTCCTGTGCGTGTTTCCTCAGTCTGATGGATGAGCATCAATTCTGCTGATTTAGAGGATCCTGGTGCCCTCCCTCCCCTCTGGCATTTACTCCCTTCCACAAGTTCCCTGGAGGGAGGATGTTCATCGAAACATACTGTTTAGAGCTGAGTATTCCAGACCTCTCAGTCTCTTCATAATGTCTGGCTGTGGGTCTCTGTATTTGTTCCCATCTGCGGCAGAGAGATGCTTCTCTGACAATGGTTGAAAAAGGCACTGGTCTATCAGTAGTATAGCTGAATGACATTAGAAGTCATTTTGTTGTTTCATTCTCTAAGTATAACAGTAGCATTTGGTCTTATTCTAGGCACCCTGGGCTATCTAGTCTCAGATAGTGTAACAACCAACCAGTGTAAGATACGGATCCCATCTGGTGGAGTGGGCCTTAAATTAAATCAGATGTTGGTTGGTTGCTCCCACAGCTTTGTGTCATCATTTTATGAGTGTATCTTGCAGACAAGACACCATTTTAGATCAAAGGGGTTTGTAGTTGAGTTGGTGTTTATGTTTCTCCTTTAGTAGTCTGCAGATTAACTTCCTGCACCAAAGGCATTAACACATATGGGGAAAGGTTATATGTAGGTGACTTGAAGTCTCCAAATTCAGTGAGTTGGGTAGGTGCTGTCTTAGCAATGGGGTCTTACTGTCAGTTTGTGGAGAGCAACCTATAATCTTAGCAATAGAAGGGTTATTTGGGGATTTCCATTGAACCCCTCTGGCAAACAAATGAATCAGATGTAACCCAATCTGTACCGGAAGCTTCTTTTGCTAATAAGAGATGTGCAGCTGGAGCTCTCTCTCCCCATTATTTGGGGATTTCCTTTAGATAACATTCATATATGGATATGTCTAAATATATGTGCATAAGCACCTATTTTATTAGGTTTCCACATGCCCCCTCAAGTGCTCTTAATTTTAGCTATCTCTCCCCATATTTCCTCCCTCATCTCTGTCTTCTTTCCCCTCCCCCATTTTATCATTCTATCTCAGTTTCCTCATCCATTCATAACTAGCTATTTTATCTCTTTTTTGATGGGGAAGCTCAGCCAATCACATTCTGTTTAGGGTATGATCCCCTGAGGCCAAGAAAAAAGGATAAAAGCATCCAGGTGCGTGCTCTCTCTCTCTCTCTCTCCCTCTCTCTCTCTCTCTCTCTCTCTCTGTTTTCACTCCACGCTCCTGATGTTCACTGGATCATTGGTCGTGTAAGTTTTCTCTGTTTTTCCAATTATTAAATATATTATTATTTATCTTTGAGCTGGTCTGATTAATTCTAACTGTCGATCGACCACACCCATCACCTTTTCTTTAGAGAGATATGTCCCCCAATTCCTTACTCTATACCTAATCTCTGTGAAAATCTATCTGTCACTTAATTCCTTATTCTATACCTAACCTCTATGGTTCTATTTATTGTAGCTTGGTCGTCATTTACTTGACACCTAATAGTCACATATATGTGAGTATATTTCATATTTGACTTTTTGGGCCTCGGTTACCTAACTCAAGAGGAATTTTTTCTAATCTGAGTAATATACTATTGTGTGAATGTGCCACATTTTCTTTATCCTTTCATTTGTTGAGGGATATTTTGGTTGTTTCCAAATTCTGAATATTATGAATAGAGTAACAGTGAACATACTTGAACAGGTGTCCTTGTGGTAGGATGGAGAAAACTTACACGACCAAGACTGGTATAACTGGATCTTGAGGGAGATTGAGTCCCATCTTTCTAAGGAGCTGCCACATTGATTTTCACAGTGCCTGTACGAGTTTGTACTTCTATCAGCAATGGACAAGTGTTCCCCTTACTCCACATCCATTCTGATGGGTGTGAGATAAAATTTCAAAGTAGTTTTATGTTCATTTCCCTTATGATTAAGAATGTTGAACATTTCTTTCATTGTTTCTCAGTAATTTGAGTTTTCTGAGAACTTTTGTTTAGCTCTATATTCCTTTTTAATTGAGTTTTTTGTTTTCTTAATATTTATGCTTTTGAGTTATTTATAATTTTTGGATATTAACTATCAGATGGGTAGTTTTTCCCCACTCTGCAGGCTTCTGCTTGTCTGATTGATAGTGTACTATGACTTTCAGAAGCTTTTCAATTTTATGAGGTCCCATTTATTTCTTGCTGTTCTTAGTGCCTGCGTTAATGGTGTTTCGTCCAGAGGGTCTTTCTCTGTGCCAGTGTACTAAAGGTTGTTTCCCACTTTCTCTTCTATTGGGTTCAGCGTATCTGCTTTATATTGCAGTCTTTGAGAACTGGAGGTGAATTCTGTGCAGGGCTTTTGTGTTCTTCTACATGTAGACATTCAGTTTAGTACCATTTGTTGAATATGATTTCTTTTGGGGGGGCTATGAACTGTCCTCTTAGATTTCCCTCCATTGTGTTCCATAAGTTTGAATATGTTTTGTATTAATTTTAGTTCAATTAAAGAAAGTCTTAATTTCTGTCTTGACACATTTTTCATTCAGTAGAGAATAGTTAGTTTCTGTGAGTTTGTAAGCTTTCTGTTATTTTTGTTGTTGATGATGTCCAACTTTGATTACCCCTGGTAATCAAATAAGATACAGGGTGTTGTTTTAATTTTCTCATATCTATTGAGATTTCCTTTATGTCCAAATATGTGGTCAGTTTTGGAGAAATTTCCATGAGATGCTGAGAAGAAGGTATAATTTTATAAGTATCTGTTAGTTGCATTTAGTTTATAATTTCTGTTAGCTCCAACATTTCTTTGTCTAGTTTTTCTTTGGATGATCTATCTCTTGTTGAGAGTGTGGTGTTGAAGTCTCCTAATATCACTGTGTAAGAGTCAGTATATGATGTAAGCTGTAGTAGTGTTTCTTTTTTTAAATTTATTTATTTATTTATTAAAAATTTCCACCTCTTCCCCACCTCCCTTTTCCCTCCCCTTTCCTACGTCCCCCTCCCTCTCTAGTTTTAAAAGCTATAGGGTTCCCTCCCCCATGGGAAGTCCAAGGTCCTCCCCACTCCATACAGGTCTATAAAGGTGAGCATCCAAACAAACCAGGCTCCCACAAAGTCAGTCCATGCAGTAGAATAAAAACCCAGTGCCATTGTCCTTGCCTTCTCAGTCAGCCTTCATTGCCAGCCATGTTCAGAGTGTCCATTTTGATCACATGCTCCATCACTTCCAATCCAGTTGGCTTTGGTGAGCTCCCATTAGATCAGTCCCACCATCTCAGTGGGTAGATGCACACCTTGTGATTGCTTTAGGGCTGATTTTGTGCATGTATACTATTTAAACATGATCTTCTTTAAAGTCATGGAATAGTTTATTTTTCTTCATCTATTGTGATGGAAAGTTTTGCTGGGTATTGCAGTTCAGGCTTGCATCTGTAGACTCTTAGAACTTCCGTCTAGGAACTTAGGGCTTTTAGAGGCTCCATCCACAAATCAGGTGTTTTCCTAATATGTCTACCTTTTTATGTTACTTGGTCATTTTCCCTTGAAGTTTTTAATATTCTTTCTTTGTTCTATATATTTAGTCCTTTGATTATAATGGTGATATGTATGTTTCTTATACCTCTGTAGGCATCTCCTTTATGTTAGGAAAATTTTCTTCTATGATTTTGTCAAACATATTTTCTGTGTCTTTGACCTGGGATTTTCTCCTTTCTCTATTGCTCTTAATTTTAGATTGATCTTTTCATATTACACTAGATTTCCTGGATGTTTTATCTGACAAGTTTTTAAGATTTAACATTTTCTTTGACTGAGATATTAATTTCTCCTATTGTGTCTTAAATGTCTGAGTTTTTTTCCTTCGTCTCTTGTACTTTGTGTGTGAAGCTTGCCTCTGAGGTACTGTTTAAGTTCTTCATTTTTCTTCTCACTTTTGGTTTTCTTTATTGATTCTACTTTCACTTTCAGGTCTTGAAAGGTTTTATTTTTCCCACTCACCTCTGTATGCGTGGTGTGTGTGTGTGTGTGTCACAGATTTCTTTAAGGGATTTATTTATTTCCTCTTTAAGGGCCTTGTTCATATTCATAAAATCTGTAAAGTTGTTTCTTGTGAGTGTGTAGGACCTATGTTACAATTCTCAGGGGTTAGTATCATAAGGTTGCTGGGTTCTAGGGGAGACAGACTGCTCCTGCTGTTGTTGACTGTATTTTTATGCTCTTGTCTAGGCATCTTGGTTTGGGATGATTGTAATTCTACATTCTAATTTCTGGTCTTTGTTGGGTGGTTGTTTTATTCCTTGGCTTCTGTTGCCTTCTCTGGTTCTTAAGAGACTGTGGTGGCTATGTATTGCTTAGCAGGAAATTTTGAGATTCTGCTATGTGTGCCCTCTAGGGTTTCAGGGTAAGATGTGTTTCTAGGTATTGGCATTTGACACTTAAGAATCAGGATGAGTTAAGGAAGACTATTGATTCTACAGGAAAGTGGAAAGCAGGGTGTTTCATCAGGTTCTGCTTAGTTCCCAGGGAATGGGGGTAGAGGCCGAGGGTATTTCACAACAAGTGGTCTGCTCAGAGCTGGAAAGGAGACTGGGGATCAGATTTGGAGGAGAGGTATGGAGAACAAATGTCTCCATCTTGTCTACTTGCTTCTTTGGCAGGCTTTGTTAGTAGCTTCTCAGGAATGCCTACTGTAGTTGGGGGCTGAATAATAGGATGAGTAGAGGAAGGTTGGAGATTTGTGTGATCTGCAGGAGATGGTGCCAGAGAGGAGAGGGAGGACACAGAAGGTGGGTTGCTACAGAGTTGGGATGGAAACAGAGATTAAATTTAGAGAAGAGGAAGGAAAGGAGAATGTCTGCAGTTGGCTGACCTGCCTCCTGGCTAGAGTGGCCTGTGGGTTCTCAGAGAATGTCTACCTGTTCTTTGATACCATTGTTTGATAAACACTCTTATGACAAGAATTGGAAGCATCAATTCTAGATTCAAATTTAATTCCTTAACATTTATCTGAATAAATTGCATGACTGTTTGACTTCTGTATTCTGTACTTTTGGACATAAACACATTCAAATATCTTAAGTCACATTTTTACCTTAATTCTTTTGATAGTGATGGTAGAGACAGGCAGAGCCTTTGTTTTTCCTGAAGAGTTTAAGGAGGACAATGCTTTGGTACACTGCTGCAAAAGCTATAGTTTTCCTGCTTAAAAATACTGCATTATGTAAAGTGCTTTTTATGCAGATTCTTCATTTAACACTGTGGCAAATAGTTCCCTTAGAGCAATATTTTCCTTGAGAAGCTGCGGACAGCAGAAGTTCTCAGGACTGATGAACTACTTTAATCATTTCCGTTTTCGGTTTTGTGACTCCTGCTGCTCCATTTTTCAGAATTCATTTAGCTTTACATTACCAGTGTCCGTTTTAGTACAGGATGAGAGTAACGGTCCTTTGCCACATCATCAACTTTCAGAGGATTCATCTTCACTAATAAAACAAAGTGGAGGATTGTGTCAATTAGCTAAATAATTGGCGCAAAGTCTGAACTTCTGTGTGTGCCTTTCCTCCCCTCAGCATTAGGAAGATATAATTGACAAATCAAAGGGGACTCAGGGTGTCTGATTTCCTGTGTTGATATACCTGTGCGTTGTGGAAATGGTTGCCACCATCAAGCTAATTAATGTGTTTCTCAGCTGGACTGCAGCAGTACAATGGAGCTGTCAGCACAGGGACCACAGCACTTAAAAAGAAAAAAGAAAAAGCTCATTTCCATTTCCTGTTTTTGGTCTCAGAGTCATCAGGGGATCTGCTTCGAATGAATTCGGGTGGAATGTTACTATAACACAAAATTAATCTTGTGCATTCAAGGGATTTAAGGGAGCTCTCTGACAGAAAATTCAACAAGCAAATAAAAGCTGTACTCATGATATCTGAACCCAACCCTCGCCTAGCGACAATCAACAACTAATGCCTTTGAAGTTCTTTACCTCTTGTCCTTAGCATTTAGAATGTTCCTTAAGCTGTCTTAACACAGGCCCGATTACTGTTATCTTTAGTACTGTGTGCTGTCATTTATTTATTCCCTTTTTTGTAGTTTTGAATTTCTTTGTTGGGTTAAAAATATGTTGGTTACAGATTATTCAAACAAAGATTGTGGTATGATTTTTATTAATGGTCAAAAGATATTCTCCCCCATTTCTTAAGGCAATTGAGAAAATGTCCTAGTAGCGTCCTCAAGAAATAGTTTTAAAGTGGACCTCTATTCCTTGAAATGAGTAATATTACATTTTCCTATAAAATTCTTTGTGGAAAATTTCAGTCTTTAAAAATTGAATTTGAAGGTCTCATATATTTATACACCCTTGCACTGAAGTTATGTCTGATGTGTAAAATAGCTAAAATGGTGATAGCAGGATGCACAATGGTGTTTTGTATGACATTAGCTTGACATCTTATCATGTGCTTTGCTCAATTTCAATCTTTAATACGTGTCTAATTTCTTAAATATGGATAAAAATTAGAAACAATAACATGTAAGCTACTTTCAACAAATAGACATATCCTCACTGATTTAAGAATAGTAATTGGGTGTAGCACATTAACTCAGTAGCCTAGAGCAATTTTGTAATAATCTTCTAAGAGCTTAGGGAAAAAAATCAACATTTTATTACTTTTAACATACTGCACTTACTGCTTTTCTTAATTCATTTTAGTGAGCCGTCAATAATTTCACTCCATTAAACGCTGAATCTAATTAGCTCCAGGTCACAATTTATGCGATTTCTAAGTTGTGTGCTATTTTGAATGTCTAGCAAATGCTACCTGTGGCACCATAAATACATGTAATCTATAGTCTCTCACGGACAATCACTCTTTGTTCTTGGGATAGCATACTTCCCACACTGCTGTTTCAGGTTTCTCTCTGGACACTTTGGTTTTGTAATATGGAGGCATAATGCATAATTACTAATACTACCAGAAAAAAACATGAGATTCCCAGTCAAAAAATACTAATTTCTAAAATGGCGACAGGAGAATCCAGGCAAGGCCCCTTTGAGGGAGGCAATATGGAGCTGTAGGTGGCATATTTCAATGAAGTTATTCTTTTGCTTTCCTGAGTGCTTAAAAATATTTAAAATGTTTTCTTTGAGAAATTTTTACTTATATATATAATGTAATATGACCATATCCAATCCCATTTTCCCCATTCAACTCTCCCTGGGACTCCTCAAATAATTTGACTTCTATAGCAAGACAGAGTTGGCCAACATCCATGTTGACTGTTTGTAGACTCTGATGCCCTTTTGTTTTCAGATAAACAAATGAAATTTTATTCTTCGACTCTCTATACCCTTGTAATTCTAGATTTTTAATGCTGCAGTTTCTACAGACTGACTAACTAGATCCTGTGACTGTGAATATAGACTGAGACAGCATTACCTTGGATAATCTTTGTTCCCTTAACAATTACTGCCCATTCCTCTACTTGACCTAACAACCCTTTGACCATCAGGTAAAACATTTGGAAAATATTAACTTGATAGATCATTTCTGATCACTAACTCCTCAAAAGGCTGAAAATAACATCTGA
This sequence comes from Myodes glareolus, assembly GCF_982192425.1. Lineage (NCBI taxonomy): Eukaryota > Metazoa > Chordata > Mammalia > Rodentia > Cricetidae > Myodes > Myodes glareolus. Next base: position 41,096,681 of record NC_142045.1, on the reverse strand, counting down.
GAACCCATTTCAATACTTGCTTGCTTTGCCTTGCTTTGTCTGCCTGCACTCCTGACTGATGTCCTCCATAACTGTATTGACTCATGGGTTGCTTTTTAGTACACCAACTATAAATTTCATGTGACCACTTCTACAGTAGAACATGTCATTCAGGGTGACCTCAATATGTGATCCTGGGCTGTGATCACGCAGACTTAGATATAGTCATCTTATATTTCCTTTGAAAGAAGAGCTGTTTTTCACATGGACACTTCATATATGCTGTTCTAAGTTAAGTTTAATTTACCAAAAAACGGTGAAGAGTCCATGGGTGTAAGTAATGCGTATTTTTTTGGCCAAAGCCTGGATGTTATACCTGGGGACTCTTTGATTATACTCTAAATTGCATGCTAGTTCTTCTATTATTCCTTCATGTTCGATGATGTTCCGGTACAGGTATGTGCAGCTGGGAACATTTTTCTATCAACAGGGCTCTGTGGTAGACAGAACATTACGACTTTACACATCCATGATGCTGGCAGCAAAGCAGAAGAAGGCTGTAGTTTTTATCAATAGAGAAAATCTCAACCGCGTGCAGTCCTTTAATGTTTTCAGATGAACTTTACAATGCAAAATGTGTCTACCTAAGTGAAATTTCTAAAAGTCAGACAACATTGTCTAACCAGAGCGTCAAGCTAAAAACTCCAATATCCACAGAGAAATAGGATAAAAGCTAATTATAATAAAATTGCAACTTATTATCTGAGTGACTGAAATGCTCTTGGAACATGATTTGTTTGTGGGTTTCTCTGTTTTGATAACATTTTGCTATGTAGTCTAGGCTGGCTTGGAACTCCATTAATGGAGCTTAAGATGACCTCTAACTTGTGATATCTCTGTTAGCCTGGACCTTGTAAATACTGGAATTGAGGGCCTATAACATACACAACTTAAAGATTTTTTTAAAGTTGGATATGTGTCTTTATTTTACACACATACTAGAAAACTTGAACAATATAGAATAAGGAATAAAACTTAAAAACTTTTCTTTGAAGAAACTTACAGTTTAATTTATCAATATAAATAATCTACCACTACAACTACATACTATGATCCAATAATGTTTAGGTTAAAACAGACAAAAGTTACAAAAACAATATAATGTAGGCAAACAACATGCATTGGGATAGTTCTAAGGATATGTATGATACATGTTCTCTGACCAGACACTGATTTTCCCTCTGTTCCCAGCTCCTATCTACTTTCTTCTCCTGAGCCTCCATACTATAGGGTGCAGGGTACCAGCACATTGGCTCTGTGAACTGACAAGGAACTCAGTACCCTGTAAAGAAGACCCTGTCAGAAAGGAATGTGAAGTGACCGTTGGAGAAAGAGAGAAACCACAGAGTATGCACCAGAGTTCTGAGGTAGGGGACTTGAAAACAGCACCTCCTGAGAGAAGGGAACAGTGATTATGAGGATACTGGACAGAAAGCAAGAGTCTGAAGGGAGAGAGGAGCAGCAGGGCTCATCAAAATGGAAGCACAGGTCTGAGGCAGGGATATTAAAGCAGCAGAAACTGCCTGCCTGAGAGTGAAGTTGGAGATCCTGAAGGTCGAAGATGGAAAGTCATAGTTAAGGAGCCTGAAAACAGTCTGTGTAGACAAATTAATTTAGAGGTTGACTTCAAAGTTAGATTGCAGTGTGGAAGTGTAACCTAAGTAAACTCTTTCCTTCCTCAAATTGTTTTTTGTGAGTGTTTTTTCACAGCAACAGAAAGGAAACCAGAACACAAACCAAGATGTGGATAATTCATGGAGAAAAGAGACTTCTTTGGGAATGCAAGCAGTACTACCCACCCTCCTCCCATATACCAGTGATCCAAAAGGGAAGATACTGCTTTCTATACATAGCTTCTGTAAGTCTGCCTGAATTCCATGAACTAGGACAGCTGAGTCCACCTGGACAGACTGACAGTCATCAAATCTTGCCAAGCATGTGTCTTGAGATCCCATGTGAATGAAATATGCTGACAAAAATTTGCAAGGAAAACGAGCTACTATGCCAAAAATAAGGAAGAGCAAACTAAAATCAGAACCGACACATGGAATTTGTGATTAAAATATTGGCGACATATATGAAAGCAGGAGACCTCATTGTTGAAATGAAGCTTAAAGACCAAGGCCTTTACTAGAGAGCTAGAAATCACGACTGACATGGAAATATATGGAATCACTTTGTTCAACTAACAAAAATTAAAATAATCTTAAAAGTGGAAAAGAACGTTAGAAGCAGTAACTGAAGAAGTGAAGGATGTCATTGTCCTGAGAACTAAAAGATTTCCCGTAGAGTATGCCTTAACTGAAAGGGTGTGCTAAATTTGTTACATTTTAAAGAGACGAGGGGAGGGTAAGGAAGGGAGGGAGAAGGAGAGAGAAAGATTCTGAAACAAACAGAAAAGCTAATCTAGACTTATTCTCAAACCTATGAAGTAGAACATTAAGAACTACTAAGTAGAAAGGCCTACAGCCCTAGATTCCTCACTGAGGAACTTGCAAGTAATAAAACAATTAAAATAAATAAGAATTTAGAAGAAAATCTGTCATCTATATAAGTTTTCTGGAGAAAATATTAAAGGCAAAGGCTTTACACTAGCTAAAATATACAAACAAGGAGAAAGTCCTCAAGATTTAAATGAAGAGAATTAACACATTCTCTTTCACTCTCTTTCAACCATTAAGGCAAAACACACAAGGATCCTTGGAACCTAATTGTACCATGTCTTGAAGGAGCCAAACCAGCCCACCATTTATAAATGCTTGCATGTAACTGACTTTTAATTGAAATTGTATGCACACATATTTCATATTTTAAGCAAACCTTCCCAACAATTTTCCCTTGTGATTTTAACACGGGATATATTGGAGTTCAGGAAGAACAGTTAAATAAGGACATTTTATTGATTAAGTAGATAGGTTTGGGGCTTGTTCACAAGCTGTATGAAGGTGACAATGTGGGAATCTTACACATGAAGTCCTCAGAATTTAAAATGAATGTGAGAAGGCAAACAAATACAGAACCAGTCTTTTGGGATTTGCTTGGCTTAACTATATTTCAACTCTTAAAACAGAATCACATGAATATACTTTATCAACAACTGCTATATGTAAAAATTACTGATAAAGCATGTGCTTTGCCCAAATTTTAGTGCACAAAAATTCCTCATAGTTAAAATATTATGGCAAGTCATTGATATTGACTAGTACTGACAAAATACAGCAGTTCAATTATTAGTATTCAAATGTTTTAAGTGTTTCCTAAAAACTACTTAAGATTCTTAAGTAGTGGACTTGTATTACTTCATCCAAATATCATCCATGAAAACGAGAATGACTTTGAAATAATTAACTAAGCTAAAATGTTTATTAAGAAGAAATGAAACGTCTAATTTTTTGGAAAACATAAATTTCTCTGCCCTCTAAAAAGTCTACTTCCCTGGGAACCTGGAAAGTTCTCAGGAATTGAAAAGAAATATTATTCTACTCTACCTTCAATTTTATAGTATTTTTAAGTCAGTGTTTGGTACAGCATTAAAATTGGAATTCAAAGTAGTCTATAGACACAAAGAACTTATAAATACGTATAGCTTCTATGAAACAGACAAGCAAGTGGCATTTTAAAGTCGAACTTTATGTATGTGGGTTAGAAATGAAGGAGTGTAAATACTCTCTTCTGATTTGCATCCATTTCGAAATCAGAGCTGGAAACTCATAAATTTCATATTAAATGATACATAAATATCATAGGTTAAAGGACAAATTTTCAATGCAGCGTTACGCTCCCAAAGAGAATTACTAAAGCTAGTAAAATGAAGAAAGTTAATGCTCCCAGTATTATAGAAATATAATCTGTAGATATTTAAAGTAGACTTTAAAAGCTCATGATATTTTCTGCAGGATATGTAAACAAGTTTCTAAATTTGGAAGCAATGTTGTGTTCACCTAATTTTCGTGCGAGTTTTAAACCAGTCTCCAGAGTTGGGGCACCAAGCATTTCCTGAAACGAGGTGCCAATCATTCTCAGAGCCGTCGGAAAATGTCAGCCATCTCATCTCGTCTCTTCAGCAACTGGATTTATGTCTGAGAAACTTTGGCTAGTATTCAGAGAAGGTAGCACTAGGTGCTACTAGATACAGCCAGAGACATCGTTGCATGTCTCAAACAATTTGTCTACAACCTCCATCCAATATGTCATTCACAGTCATTAATGATCCTCACAAGGCACAACATGAAAGGGCACTGATGCAGGTGGCTGGCTGGAATGTCACCTGTCCCAGGTCACTTCTGCTCTGCTTAGGCAATGTTCTCATTTCCAGAATGTATTTGTGTGACCTGGGCTTGTTATGCAAACACCAGTCTATACTGTAGATTGCAAATTGTCTTGTTCTGTGTGAAACTCTATTATCACTTCCCTGTAATTATATCTCTCTTCTCCTGTTCATTTTTCTGTCATTTCCACCTTTGTTTCATGGGTTGTTTACTATCTCCTCTCTTTCTCTCGTTAATGCATTTCTCCCAGCCTCAGATACCGGATTGAAGAGGAAGACCATTGCCCTCATGGGGAGATAAATGGTGCTACTTTTCTTCTGTAACTCTCACCCTTTCACATCCTTTATCATGCCCTGATTCTTGGCAGTATTATTTGGAAGAGCCTTTGAGTTCATCATAAGCTATCCTCAGGGCCCTTATCCTCTGTCTTAAGGTGATGCTATTTCATAAAGAATTTCATTCAATTCTCCAGTTACAAAACCATTTTTAAATGGGGTTCAGACTTTTCTTTAGTTGAATTCAATTCTATAATACAGAAAGTTACTTTCATTTTTATAAAATGTGGAGAGTAAGTCTCACTGGAAAAAAATCCTCTCATTTGGTTTAAGACAGATGAATAATAAAGAGAGAAAAAGATAACTGGATTGTTAAAATTTGACTGCAAGGAGAAGATAATTTAAAACTCAAGAGCTGTCAGCACAGAATAGAAGGAGGATGATAAAATGTAGATCATAGATACCCAGGCGAGTGAGATTTCTGAATGAACATCTAATAATACTGAACAACCGGTGGACATTTTGAAAACCCTGAAAGGCCAGTCCCTCAGAACATCTTTCCCATAGTCTGTGATTTAATTAGTCCAAATGTGTCACTGTAATTCATATCTGTGTATACATGTGTTCACATGAGTGTAGGTAAGCATATGAGCATGTATATACACTTGTGCACATGCACATAGAGGTTAGGAAACAATTCCAGTGTTTGCTTTAATCAGGGACACTGATATCTCCATATGTCTCTGTCTCTCTCTCTCACACTATCATTTCTGGGCAGGGTCTCTCACTGGCCTGGAACTCCCCAAGTAGGGTAGGGAATCTGGCTCCATGTCCTCGCCACTGGTGTTCCAATTGTGCACCACCATGACTTGCTTTTTCACTGGTTGTGGGGATTAGATTTTGGTTTCATGGTCAAGGAAACAGTAAAATAACATCTTAAGTCAGAGGTATAAAAATGCAAGTGTGTTTCTTTTCAGAGACTGTCCAGGGCAGAGGTTTAGATAAGGAACCCTGGGGTGTCCTGTTCACAAGGAAGTAATGAAGCCATGAAGGCTCTCAGATACGGGTAAAGTGGGCCTGGATATATGTAGGCAGAGTTTCTCTGTGTCTTGGAAGCCTCTTCCAAATAACCACAAAAAGGTTTAATATTAATTATAATGCTTAGCCGATAGCTCAAGCTTATTACTAGGAACTCTTACAGTTTAAATCAACCCATACTTCTTACTTCTACCATGTGGCAGTACCTTCTTTCAACATACCTTTTTAATCTTGATCGCCTCTGTGTCTGTTTGTGATTTCTCTGATTCATCCTTTTTCCTTCCAATATTCTCTTGGCTCCCAAAATTCTGTCACATTATTGACCAATCAGCTTTTTAATAGTGAGAGCAACACATTTGCACAATATAAAGAAGCCTTAGTCCACAGCATTTCTCCCTTTTTGTCTAAATAAAAAAGGGAGATTTTTAACTTTAACATAGTAAAATTATATACTACAAAAGCAGTTATCAAGTAAGAATTAACAGTTATAATACCTAGTCCATTTGTATTTGGCAAAATTAGAGAAAACACTCACTTATTTATCTTATCTTTGTGAGTCTAATGTTTTATACCTAATTTACCTTTTATCATAACTAAAGAAAACTTTAACTGTGACTGTCTATTTTTCATCTCCATCAACGATTCCAGAAGGAAAAAATGTTACCTAATGATAGAGACATGTGATTGCTTGGATAGTCATATAAAGTTCTTCTGTTACAGGGGTTATACATCCTTGGCCTACAGACCTAGTATATCTGACAGACTTTATTGAGAAGCAGAGAAGTTTGAAGGACTGTTTTACATTGTCTTGGCAAAGCTTGGCAGTAACTTTTTTGTCCTGTTGCCCCAGCTTATACAGTATACTGTCAATAATTCAGTCAAAGGCTGATTTTTGGCTACCTTTTGCCATAAGAAAAGCAAAGTTTATATGGAGTTTATTTGGTGTCCATCATCCCTTTTTAAAAGTAAATTGGTGCTGTCAGGAGCAGACATGTCTCATGGTCATGAGAAACCTTATTTTTATTATTAATTATATTATATGATTAACCTTAATATATTATTAAATATATTAAATTAAATATTCTGGAGGTCTTGGAAGCATTTGAAGACCATCTATCTATCTTAATATATCTGTGTATGACCTTGAAAACATACCTAACATGACTATGACTATTATAGATGACTATAAATTTATATTTCTTAATTATACATTGCATTTTAAAATGAACTGCATCAATACAATATGCCCAAAAAGAGTAGAAACACAATATAGCAAAATTGACTTTATCATTTCTATATCATATCCCCAATTTAGAAAGAGATCTTTGAATTCAACTCTTTTTTTTAAAAAAAAAACCTATATCCAATAACAAATTGTAATCCACTTCCCTTAACAATGACAAACATTCATTAAAAATTCATTGAATATTCAAAACCTGCAATATTCTAGCTCTTGGGAATCTAGGAATCATTCTGTAGGCTACTTTCTGTTGTCTGTGGGCACTGGTATTTTTGGGGAAGCATTGAGAAAATCAGGATAATTGTTAAATCTTGGGTAGAATATTTTGTAGATCTTGATCTTAGCAATCAGCCTTGAAGCTATTCTGGATTCAGAACTCCAAGGAAACTTCAACAGAAGCATTTTGAGATTCTGGATAACCTGGACCATTTGTTTTCGTTGGGATCTGGTCCCCTTGCTCTGAAAATACATAAACTATTAAAGGTAACATACATATTTATATTAGTACAATTATACACTGTCTGTTGTACACAAGTTAACTAAAGATGATTTCTGTTTTATGTGAGCTGGTAAAATATATGTTATGTGTTTTTTGTTTTGTTTTGTTTTAGGGATTTTTTAGGCTTATTTCTTTATGTCTGTAGTCAGGATTTTCAGGTGATCTTTGTCATTAAAACCTGATCATCTTTAACCTGGAATGAATTCACAGCTTTTCATGTCCTGTGGAAATAAAAGCATAACCTAGTCCTCAAAGTAACATATCTTGATTTCCACCTTGAGGACATTTTAAAAATATATAGGTTTGTTTAATCTAGCAGTTTTCATATACCAGTGTTCCTTATCACTCCTTCATTAGCAGTCAAAAAAAATTAAAGACAACATAATACCATACAGACTTTCTGTGTATTTCCTATCTTTATGTAGCTTTTTTCTTTCATATTACTTTACTCTTTTTTAAGGACTTTATTGTATTAACTCTATCTATCTATCTATCTATCTATCTATCTATCTATCTATCTATCTATCTATCTATCTATCATCTATCTAATGGCTGTCTATACTCTTTTTCTTTTCTCTCCCAAGCCTTTACATGATTTTAAGCACATTGTAACCCATTAGAGCTTTTCTCCATCTGTATCTGTCTTTACTGAGCATCTGTAAACTTTTCTGTCTTCATGAGCAAAACCCCAAACCTGCCATGCAGTGCACTGGCTCACTCTGATGGCTCTAGCCCACAGGCAGAGGGTGGGAGGTGCCTCTTTGTACCACACCTGTGTGAGGAGAGACTTCAGGAACCCACCATAAGGTTTAGCTCATAATGTGTTGGCTGCTGCCAGGAGATACATCTCTGTACTGTAGCCAGCAGGAGAGACATGAGACTAGGAAGCTATATTTGGCTCCATTTTTGTGTGTTTAGAACCTTTTGAAAGCTTCCTCGGGTCATTATGTTCAAAATGTTTGGGCACCATTTGTAGACAAGAGTTTCTCTGTGTCTCAGCAACTGCTCCCAAATCATTACAAATAATTACATAAAATTAAAAACTTAGCATTAATTATAAATGCTTGGCCAAAAGCTCAGGTTTGTTACTAGCTAGCTCCCACATTTTAAATTAATGAACATTTCTTACCTACCCTCTGCCACATGGCGGTATGTTTTTTTTCAACATGGTATGTTCATTTTCCTTCCCTCTGCATCTGCTTGAAACTCCTCGGACATAGTCCTTCTTCTTCTCAACATTCCCTCAGCTACAAAAGTCCTGCCTACCTGTCAGCCAATTAGTTTTTTATTAACAATGAGAGCAACACATTTTCACAGTGTATATAAGGATTATTCCACAGCAGCTATAGCTCTTTCTGGTAGCAGACATTGTTATCATTCCTGTGATAACTTTGGCAGGTAAGCATTGTGCAGGAGTCATGGACACTTACTGAGACTTCAAAGGAAAGCTGAAGAGACCAGACAGAATGTTACTGTTTAGGAGCACCCCAACAGAGGAAACTCCATTAATTTGTGAAACAGGTACAGTAGCAGTAGAGAGCCCAGGAAGTTAAAGTTCCAGAAATAAAGATTGTCTACTGACAATCTACTGTCAATTGTCTAAAGTCAGTGGGCATATGCATTCCAGCCCAGTAGGTATCCATGTGGCAATGCCAGCTGTAAATTGGGGGCCTCCTCAGTAGACCCACTACAACAGGCCCTTTTTATCACATAAGCAGCTGTAAGAGTTTGTGTTTTTTCTACTGGTTTCAGTTTTGCTTTGAGCCAATTTATATTGTCATTCCTTCACTTTGTAATGAAAATGTTTACTACATGTCTTTATAACTTGTTTTGCTGCTATTTGTTTTGTCTTACAAAGGCTAGCAAGTAAGTTTCTGTTTTCTCAGAGAATTTGGGTTTGGACATTTAGGCAATTGCTGGGACAGTTAGAATAGTGGAGAATTTTTGGAGATGGTTGGACTCACGTTGTTTTCAATTATTATTATTGTTATATGGATATACACATAACTTAATCTCTTATCTTGTTTCCTTTAAAAACACACGTGGGGAAAACCTTGGTATTGAACAACACATGGTTGGAAAGTGGATGATGTTTTAGGGTAGAACCCAAAGAAAGGTTTCCAGATTATTGAAACAAAAAGAACAGGCTCTTTTTTTCATCTTATTGAAACATGTCGATGTTTAAAAGTATCAGAATGAGTTTAGATTTTGGAAATAACAGTGATTTATTGTAATATAAAATTAATTCCTTGGGCTTCTGAAGTCTACATACTAACACACAGCTAAAGATTTTGCATTAATATTCTGAGAAAGCCGGTACAGGTTTCCCATCTATCTTGTCAGTAGGGAAATCATTATTATGCTCAACTTACTAAAATTTGGTGAACATTTCTGTTTTTTGACATATTTTGAAATATTTCAAGTACATTTAGCAATATGAACTCTTTAGAAATTAGATAAACCTCATCTCAACCCATTAGTTTTTGTTGCTTTATCCACCAGGACATGTTTAATAACCTTCAGAAATCATTCTGGTTTTTACATTTTAAAATGTCATTTTGTCAACTTATATTTTCCTAGATAATTTCATTTTCTTCCATGTTTCACATTTGTTACCATAAAATAGTAAGCAAAAATTCTGTGTGAGTTTTACCAAGACTTCACTTTTATTTAAAACTGTTTTCTCATTCTTAAGACTTATTCCAAGATTGGCCTTTGTTTGTTCGTTCCAAAACATATGAGTGACCCCAAATCTTAACATTTGAGTTGAACAAATCTATATTCAAGAAACATTGACCAAAATACATATACTGCAACTATGATTATCAATAGATACACACACAGTTTTCAAATTTTTCAGATAATATAAAATTCTACAAATGTTCATATTTGGCTCCTGCGATTATGAACATTAGATCACCTTTGTACTTTTTCCTGAGTCTAAATTTTGAAACAATACAAAATATGATTAGTGTATGACTAATCATAATGGCATGCTCCTATACTTATTTCTATATCACAAAAAAAATTCCGGTGTTTTTCATAAAACACATTTTTGCATTTATTTGTGTGTGTGTGTGTGTGTGTGTGTGTGTGTATGCAACAGCAAGGGTTCATAGGAAGGTAGTAAGTGCACAGAACTGAGAGATCAATGTCTGGAATTCAGTTCTTTCCTTCCAGCATGTGGGTCCCAGAGAAATTCAGGTACTTAAGTTCGATGGCAGTGCCTGCTCACTGACCCATCTCACTGGCCTGCCAATGTTGAAGAAGCTTTCGGGACAGTGACAGTGTTAGGAAACCAAGCCTTCGGGTGCCTGCGCAATTATAACTTGAGCATGTAATCCCACCTAAAAAGATAAAAGTCCTTAAAATATAAACTATATGAGCTGCCCGGCTAATATCTCCACGTGACAGTGAAACACTACCATGAATCATGACCAAGAAGACCTCTCATCAAAGAGTGACTTTGTTAATGACTTGGTGCTGCCTTCCCGCCTAACAAAGCCAGGAGAAATAGACTTTGACTGCTTATTATCTACCTTGTCTTTTGAATATCAATCAGACTTCTTTAATCTCATTACCTTTGAAATGTAGAGTAATTTTTTCTTTTTGCTGTCTTTCTGCAAAGTATTCAGGAATGGGGCTATTGCTCTACAACCAGGCACACAGTTTTCAGATGGAAGCTGTTACATTTTGTTACATCTTACATGAGGTTTTTCATGTATGTGAGGAATTGGATGGTATCTGGTCTTTACTATCTATGAGAAGCAAATTTATTACATGATCAAAAGAGTTAGCTATTGACAATATTCTCATTGTTTCATAGATGTATCTGTTAGGACTGGCCTCTGCATTTTGATTGGTTGTGAGGTTTTTTTTTATGGCATGCACAATAATTGGTTATCTAATACCAAACTGTCAGTCTTGAAAATATACATACAAGCAGCATTGCAGATGGAGGAGGTTACATTGAAGAATATATATGTATTTAGATATACATATTTGCATGTAACAGTAATTTAAAAAGAGGCAATGAATTTCAAAGGAAGTAAAAGGGAGTATATGGAGGGTTTGCAGGAGGGAAAGGGAAGGAGGAAATTAAGTAATTATAGTCACAAAATTAAATAATTTAAAAAGGATATTGTTATGTATGCACACAAAATTGATTTAAATATTTGTGTTGAATGCAACTTAGGAAAATAGTACTATATGAGAAAGTCCATAGTATGAATCAAAAAGCCCTTCAGCTGCATCCTTCTAAGGTCCTGTGGCTTCTCCTGCTTTCCTCTGCCTTTTTCATAGAGAAAAGTTGTTTGCTCTTCCCCATTATGGGTGGACCCTGGTGAGTCCATGACGATTCACACTTCTCCTCTTAGTGTCTACATGGTGAACCTTCAAATTTAGGGGAACTAACACTTTGGGAGATAGATGAGTAAAAATGGGGGAAAGCAGCTGAAAGAGAAATATCCTTTTGCCTCTCATATGAGAGATGTGTGTATCCGAAGTTGTTTTTCCTCTTTGCTAATAATCTTCCAATCCACTTCATGACTTAATTGCTTCTTGCACATGACAAATGTTTTTTTTCTGCAGAATTTTCTGATATTTCTTCCCCTGCCAGCCTTGTATACAATCTTGGCCTGCTTTTACCACAATCACTTTGAGAGCTATTTTCTATTAAGCATAATGGGAAGCCAACTCCAAAGGAACATCATTCTAGAACCCCTTTTCTAAGGAAAACGTCTCCTAAAAGTCCATAAAGCAGAGAAGCATACAGCCTTCTAACTCAAAAGTCTCCCTGAATGGCTTTCAAAGTTCCAGGTAAGGGCCCTTCATGCTGCAGAACCTTTCTAATGTGAAACTGAGTGAGTTTGTTGACAGGAAATTAAAATACACACTCTACCGTGAACATGTTAAATCCTACCCTCCACCTGGTTCTGATAAACTGGAGCTTCTATTTTCTTCCCTGTTATCCGACGCCCAGTGTCACTCAAAGTCTGTCAGAGTTTCTCATAGTTCTTGCCTCCTCCCTCAAATATCTGAAGGGCTTCCGAGCACTAAGTTAAACCCCCAGGCCATGCTTCCCTTAGAGCATAGTCAGGCTACTGGGACCTTTGCACATCACTGCTTTAAACAGTTTCTTGGGAACTGACAACATGACAATGCCTCACAAAGCCCTTACCTAGAGGTGGCCGTCACTCACAACTCTACAGACACTGAGCAAATGTGTATTTAATACAGATTGGGGTTTTAAAGCTAAAACATTCAAAGTTACACTGTTAATTCTAGTCTTCGTAAACAATTTAGACCCCAAAGTAAACATAGGTACCCATTTATCGTCACTGTGACTATCATCTCTGAATATACAACTATCGCTGTATATTCACAAGGAGGCATTTCCATAGGCACAGGCAAAGTTAGAGCTTCAGTCAGACATGCCCTCGAGGAGCCCGTAGTCTCCAGAAGTTTACAGCCTATAAAATTACCTTTGTCAATTGCCTGGAAACCTCAGGTACTTCAATTTCTAAAACCTCCATTTCACTTAGACTTGAAAGGCATTCAGAAGAAAAGAAGATATTTGAGAAAATTTAGATGTTTAGAAATTGTAGCCTATAAAAGAGAAGCCATTCGAAATTGTCATTTGGATGTAGTAGATTTTGATAGAATTCTCATTGTTTTCTCAAGCTCTTTCGTACTACTCACATTTGGAAAACGCAATGTTTAAAACATTTGTTAGCTTTAAGCAAGGCTTTTTCCTCCAGGCGTAACAAGATCATCCCATCGCCGTCTCAGACTGGAAATTGCTTTGGCCTGGTACTCAAGCATCTAACTGAGCAAAATGCTGCCATGGTAGCTAGGTCCATGGTAATAGTAACAGGCATCTTACATTCCATAAGAGAAGGAAGGACAAGGAAGAAGTGCTCACAGGACCCTATTGGATTCCAGCCATTATTTCCTTCGGATCCCTACCCTCCAGCTACAAATGATCTTGGTGCTGGAATATAAAGGATGTAGAAGGTTAATTGAAAGTGTGTTCCCTGATGCAGCATTCATAACTCTGTCATCATCTAAAATGGGATGGGGACTTGGAGTTATATAGCTCTTTTGTGGTCATCTAGGTTCCTGTAAACATCCCTTCGTCCATACTCCGGAAGAAAATACAGTAAACTCAAGTACATCTTGTTGGTGAAATCATTACTTCTTTCTGCTGCTGGTATTCTGTCTAAATCAACAGACTTTTTTTCACATGGCTGCAGAAAAAATTAATGTAACAGGCTCACAAATACAAAATAATTCTTTAATTTGATGCAGTTTGTCCACACACAAGAATTTCTTTGCTTATTTATCAAACATTTAACACATTTCTACCAATGACCACCAATTATGGAGTAATTGGTAGAATTTAATTTAAATCAGAAAGGAATCATATTTAATAATCTTTGTCTGAAATGAATTAAATGTGCACTGAGGAAAGCAGACTGAACCAGTGATAGAGTCCTTAGAACATAGTTATAGGAAGACAAGTTCTGTGAATGAAGAAAGGTGACTAGTATAGTTAATTTATTAGCATACTAGAAAACATTTATATGGTATCTATTCATATATAATTTGCATTTAACAGCCCATAAATATGTTCCTTTTGCAGTAGCTCTTTATATGAGAGTATGTTCATGTGTGCATCCAGTGGTCTCACCACTCTATATTGTTTATTGAGACAGCATCTCTTACTGGGACATGGAGCTTATTGGCTTGACTGTGCTGTCTGGTCAGTGAGCTTCAGGGATCCTCACGTTGCGGCCTGTCCAGTGTCAGGAAACAAAGCACATGTCATCATGCCCAGTTAGGAGCAAACTCACAACCCCATGTTAGATGGCAAGAATTTTACTAACTGAGCCATCTCCCGGATCCCACAACAGTGCCCTCAATTAAATTGTGCATAATATTTGGAAATAAAAACAAAGCTTGGAGAATGGGGAGCATAAAAGGTAGAGTTCATATTTTATCATCACAGTTGCGGTGTAGACCCCATGGAGATTAGGCACAAGAGGCGGAGGGAAGCTTTGTCTAAAGACATTTCTTGAGTGTTTGTCATGAGGCAGTGACCTGAAAATGAGGTTGGAAGAGTGATTTGCTCTTGTACATCAGGACGCTCATCACACTCATTAATAGTCTCTTCTAAGTGGTGCCAAAATGAGTCAGAGCAAGAAGACCAACCACAGAGAACAAACCCCAGGGGCCCTGAGTACAGGCTTGGAGCAGCAATGAGGGAAAAAAAAATAAAACAAAAGGGAAGAGAACCAAGAGATGGATCCAAATGGCAAAATGAAAGTTCAATGCAGAAAAATGCATTGAATTCCAATACAGGAAGGTCTGTGCAAGTGATTATGCAAATGAAGAGAGAGGGGTTAAGGGTTGAGGTTTCTTACAAGTAAAAATGCCCACAGGCATTATCACATGCCAGATTTGGGTTCATTACTAGAAAATGATTAGAATCAATGCTACAATGTCAGGAGTCATCCAAATGGAGAGGCTGGCTTATGAAAAACAATAACAGAATTAATGAACAGGCTTTAACCTTTAAGTTCAACACATATTTAATTCTGTTTGTCTGAGCAAAACTTAAATATAGGGGAAGTAATTTATTGTTAAAGCCATGTAAAGTGCAATGATTATTATGCTAATAAGTTCGGATAAGAAGAATCCCTTGCTTTATAAATGTCATAGATTAAAAATGGATACTGCTAATAATTACGGCAGCGATGGTTTTATGATTTTAAACACAGATCATCTTACTCCGGTGTTAATTGTCTTTTGAAAATTTAGCAGTTTTATTTTAATCATGTGGTATCATATATAAGCATTTGGGATATCAAAAAACTACTGATATGTACAACAGTTTACAGCCGTATGCTAGATATTTAAAAGACATGGAGTTTTCCACATTTTTCTGAAGGGATGGCAGTTTAAAATGCTATGAGAGACATTTTTATAGGAGCACAATTTGCTTTAACAGTCATTGCTTTGGGTTTTAGATCTTGAAATGAAGGCTGTTCATGCCTAAGTGGCTCTCATATTTTGAATCAATTATCTCTGGTATTTGCAATTAGCGTGCTGGTCACTTTTTAGCTGCACTCAAGTTTGAAATGTTCAGATTAGGTGGAAGAAATTAACTCGTTTGTGACCTTTAGCATGAATAATGTGCTTTTCCAAGATTTCAGATTAACGTTGAAAGTAATTCAATTTTATAAGCCAACTGGTTGCAGAAAGTTGGGTTGCGCAGTGTTTGGGGGAAGATGAATATTTTATAACACATTAAAAAGTCCTCCTAATTTTTCTATCTAAATATTTCATAAATGATTTCCCTCCACCCAGAATAGAACTCTCCCACTTCAGACCCTCAGTTATCTTTCCTGGCACTTTTATTTTCAGTTCTGCAGTCCGGCTATGTCTGACTGTTACTATCCAAGCAGGTCTGGTTTCCTCAGTCATTTCTTCCTAAATAACCTCGTCAGCTCTGTTTGTTCCCACAGATTGAAATTTTATTTTGATCCCATTTTCAATAAGGAAAGCTGACCCTATTCTATAAGGATGTAGTTACGTTCTGTCAGTGACCATTTTAGACACCAGTTTATGGTTAGTGCAACAACAACAAAAAAATCTGCTTGGAGCTGGGATGATGGCTTTGTTGTTAAAATGCTTACTGTGCGGGCATAAGGACCTGAGTTCAATCCCCCCAATCCATATACAAAATTCCATGCTTGGTGATTAGTATTGTACTCTCATGATGGAGAGGTAGAGACAAGCAAACCTTGGGAATATCTGGTCAGTCAGCCTCTACAGATTGGCCAGCTCCAGGCCAATCACAAGTTCTATCTCAGAAAAGCAAGGTAGCCATTTCCTGAGGAACACACATATTTCCTGAGGAATACACACACAGACCCCCCCCCCCACACACACACTGAGACTTTCTAGTGGAGGCCTCTTTGGAGCAAGGTCAGTTGGAGGAAAGAGGAATGAGAAGTGGGGAGGATGAATAGAAAAACCAGCCCTGCTTTGAGCCAGCTTTGTCATGTCTAGATATAGTTTCTATAAGTCCTGCAAGATGAAAACACCTTAAACAGAAGAAGCTAAAAGAATTCCTGAGAAGCTGAGTTGCAGTTTTCACTTGCAGAGCCCAATGTTCTTACCAATAACCTTTCATTTGTCACCCCCATTCCCTGTCCTGTTTAAAACATTTTTTTTTTTTTTGATTTTCGAGACAGGGTTTCTCCGTAGTTTTGGTGCCTGTCCTGGAACTAGCTCTTGTAGACCAGGCTGGTCTCGAACTCATTGTTTAAAACCTTTTGAATGAATTAAATGACTCTTGCCATATGCAGAACTGAATACAGCTAAGATGGGCAGAATGAACCCAGGGCATGGAATGACGCATTCCCCCCACCTTTCTTTCTTTAATCATTGTCCATTCTACCAAAGAGTAGTTAGAAGTAAAGAGAGAAGATTAAAAATTTGATATAAATATAGCTAGCTATGATGAGAAAGCAATACATAGGTTTGAGTTAACTGAATAAACAGCATGACTGTATTTTCTGATTTTAAATAATGTTAGTTAGACAAGAAAGAATATCCATTCCCTTTTGATGTTAAATAAAATAAATTTAGTGGCTCAAAAAAATACACATCCATTGTCCTACAGGTTTTTAGGTCCAGGTTCTGGACATATCCTTATGTTGTTATCAGGGCTGAATTCTTCTCTAGAATCTTGGCTGAGGAAATACTATTCCTAAGATCACTCAGATTATTGGTAAAAGCTCTTCTTGTATTTCTGAGACTGAAGGAAGTGGCTTCTTGCTAATTGTCACTTAAGACTGTCTGTAGGGTGCTACTGTCAATTGACAGGGAGCAGCCATCTTCTTCCAAGCTTGCCTGGGAGCCGCTCTTCCAGGTGGCTAGCAAGATAGAACCTTACTAACCTCTCTTCAACTCATTGTGAAACCTATAGCACATTCTACTGTTAGATACAAGCCACAGTTACTGGTCCCATTCTCGTTCAAGGGTTAACACTTGGGGCTGGATATGATATGGGGCTTCGTGGAATTTTAAGTTTTAATGGTATATGTTGAAGTGGTGAATCAATTTGTATTATTGAGATGAAACCTTAGATACAATTCTATAATACTGAGATCTAAACTAGAACAACTAGGAGACTACTAATTACTTTCCTATTGTGACAATGTACTTGACAAACAACAGCTTAAGGAAGAGAGAATATTTCAGGTCACAGTTTGAGGAATTTTGCCTGTCATGGTGGAGAAAGGCACAGGAGCTAGGCTGGTTACAATGTGTCTGCAGCCAATCTGGGTGCTCAGCTCACTTCCTCCTCTTACGATTTTCAAGATTACAGTCAAGATATGGAGCTATCTACATTTGAATTGGGTCTTTCCACTTCAGTTAAATATCTTCAAAAACTTGCTCAGAGACCTGTACTCTAGGAAACTCTAAATCCAGTCGCAATGATAATGATGATGGACCACCAGGGGAACAATCTTGATGCTATCTTATTCCTTCTTGGCATTACCAATAAACACTGATGAAAGTTATGGTACTAGCTAATGAAACCTGGTTCAACTAAGGTAGGCAAAGTGATACTGCTGAGTGTTTTCAGTTATGGTGATTGATATTTTGTAAGTAGATGTTTTGATATGCAAGGCCAGTAGGAAACAAACCCACCAAACTATTCTTACAGCTTCTGAACAATTACAGTTTTTGCTGCATTGATTTGGTTCTATTTCATTTAGATGCATCCCCCCAAACAAAACAATTATCTTTATGTTGATATTAAGTTGTTATTCAACGAAGATTCTATTTTTAAAGATTCATCATATTTTTATTTGTGTGTATGTGCGTGTGTGTGTGTGTGTGTGTGTGTGTGTGTGTGATTGTGAATAAATGGTATGTATAAACAGGTACCTAGGGATGTAAGAATGGGTCATTGGGTCCCTTGAAGGGGGAGTTACAGAAGTTTGTGAGCCGTCCAATATGGGAAACATTTAGTCTTGTGACAAAGCATTAGTTCTATTAGCTGCTGAGCCATCTCTTTAGCCATCTCTTTTTGAAATTTATTTAGGTCACAGTTTGAAATGTTTTAGCTTTTGAGGCAAAATTTAAAAGTAGCTCTGAGTGCCTGTTGTTATCGATGAAGATTTCTCCCCATCAAATACATATGCTCAGCTTCCTTATCACACTGCTATATGATGTTATGGATGAAGTGTTTGGGGGTAAAGAGGATTAAGTGAGGCTATGAGAGCAAAATGACCATTGGTGGTCCTATGAATTGAGACAGGAGAAATAGCCTCTCTTTCTTTTCTGTAGTGTAAGTATACAAGAGAGACCAGTAGTAATGGCCTGGCGTGGCTCTCCGCAGATACTGAGTTTGTCTGCATTTTGACCTTAAACATATCTAACTATGAGATATAAATATTTATTGTGTTACCCACTCTGTCTATGGCAATCTGTTATAGCAGCCTAAATTTACAAAGGTATCTACTAAGACATTATGTAACACAGAGGACTGAATTGGAATTGATGTTTTAAAAGACAGAATAACTCTATACCAGTAGTTTCTCCTTTTACTTTTTGGAAATATCCCATCTAATACTAAGCTTATTTTAACTATTATCAGACTATTGTGAGCCTCACATGAAGTTAATCATAGAAGAGCTGGTGAAATGGATCATTGGGTAAAGGTGCCTGGTGCCGGACAACCTGACTTTGATTTCCAAGACCCACATGATAGAAGGTGAAAACTGACTCTTGCAAGTTGTCCTCTGACCACCACATGGGTACTGTGGTGCTCTTGTGTGTATATGTGTGTGTGTATATGCACACACAAATAAATAGATTTTAAGTTAAACAGAGTGAACTGACTTTTGTAGAACACTTTAGGAAGAGTTAAATTTTAATAGTTCTGTGATGTGGGATTCCCTTCTGTATGCTCTGAATACCATTGGTTAATAAAGAAACTGTCTTGGGCCTGCACAGGGAATAGATGTAAGTGGGAAAACTAAACTGAATGCTGGGAGAAAGGAGGCAGAGTCAGAGAGAAGCCATGTAGCCAGCTCAGAGACAGATGCTGGGAACTTTAGCCATTAAACCCCAGCCTGGTACAATACACAGATTAATAGTAATGACTTAAATTAATATGCAAAAGTTAGACAATAGGAAGCTAGAGTTAATAGGTCAAGCAATAATTTAATTAATACAGTTTCTGTGTGATTATTTCAGGCTCAGCAGCCGGGAACAAACTAGCAGCCTCCTTACTACAGCTCTGCAGCACAAAACCATGTAATATTTATTAAGACTTAGTTCTATGTTTTTGTGTAGGAAACTCCAAGAATTAGTAAGAAACATGCTTATTTATCTCACCTAATATTGTTGTGAATGTTTTATTGCCAACAGTATGCTGCTAAAGCAATCTTTTTTACTAATTAAATTTTTTTCATTGATTTTACATCCCAACTGCAGTTTTTCCTCCCTTTTTTTTCTTCTTCCCTCCCCTCACCTCCCCTCTGCCTGCCCCCCACTCTTCTCTGTTTTTTTTTCTTTCAGAAAGCCAGTCTTAAAGAATAAGGTCAAGTAATCTATTAAAGGGCACATACTTAAGACGACCTGATTCTGAAGCTCATATGTGAACTGCTATGCAGCATACTTTGGAAGAACAGAGCTACTCTTGCCTTGGACTGGTACTACTTAATGAATAGCCTACCAATTAGTATGAAAAAGATGCCAATTTTCATCTAGAAAACAGAAAAGACTTGATGTATTTGTTGCTTGTATTAACAGGAATACGTGTTCATGATCTTGAGGTCTATTTCTATAAAATTATTATGCACCTTTGGAAGAATTATGTTGGTGGCATCCCCATGCTAATGTACACACATTCACACTAATTAACATTTCTTCCAGCTTCATGGAGTAAATTTTCTAAAATAATATGTTTTATATATGTATGCTTTGGTGTTGATTTTAAGAGAGCTAAAAGATATAGTCTCTGTGTGATTCCTTCATCTCTGATTTATGCTAAGATCATGTATGAGTATCTTAAATACCCACTGTTTATAAAGACAGTTATATGGTTTGTAATGGAGTTAGGCTTCCAATAACACATGTCCTCAGGATCCTAAGTGGCACACAGATCAACTGAGGCTGGACCTGCTACCTTATCAGTGGTCTAGTATATAGAACATACCAAAAACCAGTCCTTTGAGCAAGCAAGGTGATGCCGATGGTTATGGCATGCACAGAGGCAAACTTCAGGGTTTAGGGGAGTGAATGACTTTCCCTAGGACCCTTAAAATGAATGTGAAGGTGACTGAGCCTTTGAAACCAAGATCACTATTTTATTCAGGAGACACAGGATGGCATAGTGCTTTTTTTAGCCCCCAAATAATCAGGACATAGTACTAAGCACTGGGCTTGTAAGAAGCTAATTAATTTGTCGTGGGATTTAGACAATCTTTGTTCCTGGTCCCAAAATGTAAGAGCAAATGATACCCAGTGTCTGGCACAGCTGCTGTTGTACCAAGTTCACGGACTGTGGAGGAACACTTCTCTAGGTGTCTGAGGACATGCATAAGCGCCATGTCAGTTGTGATTGTGGAGGAACACTCTCTAGGTGTCTGAGGACATGCATAAGCGCCATGTGATTTGTGATTGCATGACTATTCCTGATCCCATCTGTGCAGGACACAAACCTACCTGTTCTCTACGTCATGCAGCTGAAAGACCGGTGGTGCTGGGGCTTATGGCTCATTCCTAGTCCCGATTCTCGTGGATGGGCACAGGTGAATGGAGGATTTTGTAGAGGTAGCTATTGTTTCAGACCTGTAACTGGGGCAAGGATATTCGCTACTCACTCTGGAGTACTCGTGGGTGGGACTTGGGCTTCTGGCTGTAGCAGCAGTTACAGGTCTGAGGATACGAAGCCTTGAGTCCTAGGTAGGGATATATTAGGCCAAGGGTCTCTATTGCTTTAGAGACGCTGCTGCTTCCTCAAGGTAAAAGGGGGCCAGAGAGTGACTAGAGCAGCTCTTGGTTCTGAGGACTAGAGGAAGCACAAAGGGATTCTTCCACTGGAACAGAACACTAGAGTTCAGTCCTGTGAAGACCCTGGAATTCTCCAATAGTAGGGTTGCTGATCTGCCGCTACCGTTGGGTTTCTGGCACTTTCCTTCCCATATTTCTTTCTTTCTTTTCTTCAGATTATTATTATTATTAAAAGTTTTCACCTCCTCCCCTCCTCCCATCTCCCTCCCCCTTCCTTTATTCCCCTCCCCCTCCCTCTCCAGTCCAAAGAGCAGTCAGGGTTCCCTACCCTGTGGGAAGTCCAAGGTCCTCCCCCCACATCCAGTTCTAGGAAGGTGAACATCCAAACAGACTAGGTTCTCCCAAAGCTAGTCCATACAGTAGAATTAAAACCCAGTGCCATTGTCCTTGCCTTCTCAGTCAGCCCTCCTCGTCAGACACGTTCAGAGAGTCCGGTTTGATCACATGCTCCATCAGTCCCAATCCAGCTGGCCTTGGTAAATTCCCATTAGATCAGCCCCACCATTGCAGTGGGTGGGCGTACCCCTAGCGGTCCTGACTTTCTTGCTCATGTTCTCTCTCCTTCTGCTCCTCATATTGACCTTGGGAGCTCAGTCCAGTGCTCCAATGTGAGTCTCTGTCTCTGTCTTCATCCATCGCCAGATGAGGATTCTATGGTGATATGCAAGATATTGATCAGTGTGGCTATAGGATAAGGCCAGTTCAGGCTGCCTCTCCTCAGCTGCTCAAGGAACAAGCTGGGGATATCTCCTTGGAGACCTGGGAACTCCTCTAGAGTCCGGTCTCTTGCCAACCATCTTTCTTCTTTCTCAGCGAAGTTCTGTTTTCTTTGGTTTGTTCTTCGTGTGGCCTTCTTGACTCCTTGCTGCTGCTCTGTTTTCCTGTAACTTCCTCACTCATTCCAGACTTCCCTTTCACCCACTGTCCTCAGGGTCCAACTTTCCCCTTGTCCTAGCTCTTCTCTGTAGCTGTTGGGGAGAGGGCCCTGCTACCGAGTCATGCTGGTGACTATCTTGATTAAGACAAGGTCATAAAAGAGCTCAGAAAATGAAAACGTTATGGTTGCTTCTGTATTAATGCATTACTGAAACACATATGCTCATGTTGGCAGAGAGGAATCTAAAACCAAGCAGATTGGAAGGATGTAATTAGTATTTACTGTTAAATGAACTATTTTCCACTAATTTTTGAGCATTTCCCTTTGTAGTCAAAATTCAACTTAGACATAGTTCAGTGCTATTGATCGACATAAAGGTACCACTGAGTGAATAAAATAGACAACCTTACAAGCCAGGTTCCCTTTTTGCTTGATGAACTCTTAAGATTAACCACCTACAGATTAAGTAGAACTAATATTTCCAGAAACAAATTAAATATTTCTAACACTAAAGTTGGAAAGGAAAATCCTCCAAAGAAAGCTTTCACTACAATTTAGGAAAAGCATCATTTTGGGTGAGTTTTTCACTTGAAAATTCATTTAGTGACCTCTCAGGGATGTTGGGTAAATGCACTACTGTTTTGTAAATAGCTTTCAGTATGAAATGTGATAGGTGTTTTACAATTGTCCAAAAGCAATCTTGAAACTTCAAGTAAAGTTAAAAAAAATGTCTCTAGTATTTGTGGGTGTCCTCCAAACGACAGGAAAGTGACAACTTCTACTAAGCCATTCCAGAAGAAAGCATCCATGCAAATTAGGAAAACTTCCCCTGGTGCAATAGAGACATTTAAGGACAGAAGAGGTAAGGAATGTGTAAGTTTACTCAGTGATCTTTACTGAATCGGAACAGTTGTCAGGGTTTGGTCCTTTCTGTTTATTTTCAGATCCATCTTAAATCACCTTTTGTTGTTTCTCAGTAAGTCTAAGGCCTAGGAATTAAGCCCTGTGGTTACTGAAACACAACCAAATGGTCTTTAAAATTTTAAATGCAAAAGGAATTAATAATAATAGACTGAGTAGTCTAATATAAAATGTTGACAAAGTAAGTAATTTCCCCACCTATAATTATTTTCTTTTTTAAAATAATGGTGTTTCCTCTATGTGTTTATGAGCTGTACAAAGCCCATGGTTAAAGGGACTTTATTACACATTCTCAAGCACTGCTCCTCATGAGGCTATTGTATAATTGGTGGCATGGGTTTATCACTGTTTTGCTCCTAACTCAAAGTTGTTTCAATTTATGTGTAAATATAATCCTTCTTGTCTTAATATGAGAGGAAAAAAGCTTCTAAGGACAGGCTCTATAATTTTTCCTTTGGTGTTCAAAATGTAGCAATTATTGGAACAAACAGAAAGATGAACAATATCAGTTGATTAACTGAGTTTCCCTTTTAAGTCTTGAAATCCGTTCCTATGGAGGGACTTCTGAAGCCAATAGACAGTTTTGGAATAAAAGCAAAGCAAATTCTTCCTTATTATATAATTAGGTCACAAGAGATTCACACTTCCTTTCAAGTATCATATAGATTCTGGGGTGTATGGACCACTGTGAGAAATTCATCTTGATCTCTTAAAAACACGAATTTGCTTTTTATTGATTATAACTTCAAACTGTATTTTTAACATTAGGCTGACAATATTTTTCTGAGTACATTGGTAGCTATTGAGTGTTATCAAGAAAAGGTACATTTGTTAAACAAGCAAGTTTACATTTGTAGATTTTTCTCTTTAATACTTACTGCGAAAATAAAAAATGTGTGTTTGTTTGTATGACTGTATGCATGCATCTTCGTGTGTGTGTGTCTATTTATTTGTGTGCATTTCTAATACGGAGGACAATTTTGGCTCCTGTTTCCTTCATGAAAACATGATTTATCTTTTATCCAAATTCTCTTCTGAATTGTTCAGACATCTATTGTTCTTATTTTTCATAGTTAAATATTTGATACAAAAATAAATGTTCAAGGAAAGACACCTGTCAATAATTCTATCTTAACGCTGTTTTTTTCATGTTCTCTTTATCTCAGAGTCTAACTGTGTATGTGTCAAATATGAATTTTACCTTTTACTTGTTTGCGTAATGTTTTAATACAAACATCTTATCTTAATGACATCATAGTTTTTGGGCCAGCTTTGGATTAATTGACATTCTTTTTGACTTTGTAATTTTATATGGGGCACAGTTTACTTTGCAATCAATAGAAATTATTCAGTTATGGCATTAAACTTTTCTTATGCCTTCTAATATTTCATTTCTTAAGAGAAGCTTATCGTGTTCTTTTATTTATTACGTTTCATTTTAATTTTTTGGACAAGTGTGCCAAGAATTACACAGATTGGAGGTAAGACCTGAATGTAGGAAAGTTTCGGATAATATCTTAAAAAAAAAAGAAAGAAAAAGAAAAAGAGTGATTTTATTCCCAGGCAACTTCTTACTTCTGTAGTAAAGTATCAATTGTTATCAAACAAATAAACCACATTTGAGTATCATGCTCATTATTGCTTAAAATTAATGGAGATAAAGGAAAGGACTAAAAGTTCATATAAAAAAGTCCTGTGGTTTACCTACTGCTCTCTGAGATTCACAATAGTAGTTTAATGAATAAATATAGAAACCGAAAGAATTAAAGGAGATAAATTATTCTTACACGCAATTACGTAATGCCTGCCGTATGACGACTTTTCTTGTGCCCTTTATAACTTTCAATGCTTTCCTCAGTTTTGAAACTATGGTATCGGTGCTCACAAGAATGGCCAGGGAACGGAGCAGAGAAAAATGTAGAGCTCAATAAAAAGATCAATAAAAATAAAATACAAAACAAAAATGCTCATTCTCCTGATTGCCAGTGTCTACCAGAGCTTTGGGAACATAGCCCCAGCCTTCATCACCATTTCTCTGACCAGGGTTTCTATCTAAATTCTCAATCAGAAAACACTTTGCTCTTGGGTTCCGTTCTTCTACCTTTCAATAGAGACTCCCAGGGACGACACCTTTCTTCTAAACATGCTATCGTCTTTTTTCACATTTACTCATTTCCTTCACATCCTCATAGTTTTTGCTGTATTGCTGTTAGTTCTCACCACTTGCTAAAATTACCTCTGTTATGTTAATTAAATTCTTATGAGGTCTCTTAGTTGAGCTATTAAGTAGTAATCTCAAAAACCTATCTACTAGGCTTCCTGTGAGATCATGTTCACTAAGAGAGTAAAGCAGTGTTCAAAACATTCTAGTCTATATTCAGAGATACTATCCTGTACTATGACAATGAATTCAGCATAGGAAGGATGAACATATGATGTCATGGAATCCAAAGAACTATTAGGATTGCATATGAATCCAGTGTTTTCAGGAAGTTTAATAAGCCAATGAGAACAGATCCCTGGAGGTTGTACTGCATGGCATAACAGGGATGTGCTATTTTTCTGCTTTACTAGGCTAGTAATAACCACAACTGCTTGATTCGAGGTAGGAAGAGTAAGTTATGGGTATTTACTCCAAAGGCTCTCGGCATCAACTTTCTATATACCATATTCTACATCTGTTCTTCCTTCATCTTCATTTCTGGCCTAATTCACATCCTGTTCTTTATCACGTGGATCTTTGAATAATGTCTGGGCTATTTTCCTCTTACAGAGGGGATGTCTCCTTTGCAGAATGGCTACCCATTGTCTTGACTATCTTTTTAAAGTGTAGTCATTACTAGTCCACCAACTTTGTGGTGAGGATTTGATAATTTTCTATGAATATGAAAATATGAGTCCTTTTGTCCACACATATTTCATACATGTGAAATTTGAGATAGTATACTTTCATGGAAATTCTATCATATTCATAAATGATTATGAAAAATTTACATAATGGTCTACAAATTCTATGATGAACTATTAGTCTAAGCTAACATTCATCGGACATGAAACTAATTTGACTGGACAAAGGTATTTTCATATAAATTGCATTTTATTAATTTAATTTGTAAAATTTACATTTTTATTGTAACTAGGGCTTTACTTTATTATATCCTCAAAGCACAGAAAAGAATCAATAACTTAAAAGTCACTTTCTGGAGCCTGCAGATGGCAAAAGGTTTGGTTACAGTAGTGCAAAACAGAGTTAATTAGGGTTTGTGGAAGTGAGGAATGTGAGAGCTGGAGAGATGGCTCAGCAGTTAAGGGCTCAATCTGCTCTTGCCGAGAATTGGAGTACATTTTCCAATACCAACGCAGGACAGCTTACAACTGCCTATAACTCCAACTCCAGAGAATCCAGCACTCACATACACACGCAAGACACAAACTCACTCGCGCGTGCACATGCACACACACATACACCACATAATTAAAAATAAATAAATCTTTCAAAAGAAAGAATGTGAAAAATATTTGTTAATTGATGAAATGTATATGCATGTATGCCTGAGTTTATCCTATGCATGCAGGAGCAAGATGAGGGTATCAAGTCTCTTGGTACTGGAGTTACAGGCAGTTGTAAGTGAGCCTACATGGGTATTAGGAATAAAACCTAGGTCCTATGAAGAGTACCAAGTGCTTTTATCTTCTGAGACATCTCTCCAGTTCCTCAGAGGAAGTTTTTTTTTTCTTTAGAGTAAGCAGTAGTTTAATGAAGGCAGCAACAGAATAGCAGACAAGAATCACAAAGAAGGTGATCTTGAATTAGATTTGCTAAATGAGCCTGTCAGTCTCAATTCCTGTACAGCTCTGAAATATTCCATGCATGTACCAGGCTTTTTTTAAGCCACCAACCAGCTCCCAAATCATGACACAGAGACTTCTTATTAGTTATAAATTCTCAGCCTTATGTTAAGCTTGTTTCTTACTAGCTCTTATACCTTAACCTGTTTCTCTTTATTTGGGCTCTGCCTTGGGGATTTTGCTTTTC
Source organism: Myodes glareolus (assembly GCF_982192425.1). Taxonomy (NCBI): domain Eukaryota; kingdom Metazoa; phylum Chordata; class Mammalia; order Rodentia; family Cricetidae; genus Myodes; species Myodes glareolus. The sequence continues at coordinate 41,069,388 of NC_142045.1, read as the reverse complement.
TTTCTCCCTCCATCCCTCTTTCTTTCTTTCTTTCTTTCTTTCTTTCTTTCTTTCTTTCTTTCTTTCCCTTTCTTTCTTTCTTTTCTTTCTTTTTTTCCTTCCTTCCTTCCTTCCTTCCTTCCTTCCTTCCTTCCTTCTCTCTCTCTCTCTCTCTCTCTCTCTCTCTCTCTCTCTCTTTCTTTCTTTCTTTCCTATTGTCTCCATGGCTGTCTGACAGCTGCTTGGCACCTGGCCCTGGGTGTGTCCTTCTTTCTCCCTTGTTCTCTTTTCTTCTCTCTCTTTCTCTCTCTCTCTCTCTCTCTCTCTCTCTCTCTCTCTTCTCTCTCTCTTCTCTCTCTCTCTTCTCTCTGCCTATCCCGCTCCTGCATAGCTACTGGCTATTCAGCTTTTATTAGAACATTCAATTGCCTTAGGCAGGCAAGGTGAAACAAATGCAACATAACTCTCCATAATTAAACAAATGAAACAAAATGTAATGCATCTTTACATCATTAACAAAGGCAGCAGAAACAAATGTCACACGCCTCCACATACTAATATTCTGCAGCACAAACAAATGTAACACATTTTTATGTAGTTAAAATAATATTCCACAACACATGCAGACATCAGAATTTAGGTGCGAATATAAACAAAATGACTTTGAAAGTTATTTAAACAGTGACCTTTGTGTTAGAAGAACTGAATTTTAGTGAGGCATGATGAAAAGCATCACCATTTTTATATGAAATCGGGGAAGAAAACAAAACCCTGCCATCAAAGCTTTAACATTCGGGTTTATCTTTAATCGCAATGGCATTTTGGTGTGGGAGAATTGTCTGTATTCTGTCAATCACGTTTTAAATAAAACGCTGATTGGCCAGGCAGGAGGTGTAGGCAGGAAAACCAGATAGGAAGTGGAAATGATGCAAGGAGAGCAGGAGAATTCTGGGGAGGAGGAAGTTGATTCCTCCCACTCCTGCCCAGATCACCGAAGCCGCAGGATGTGAGCTGCCCCACTGAAAAAGGTACTGAGCCACATGGCTAAAATAGATCAGAAAAATGGGTTAATCAAGATGTGAGAGTTAGCCAGTAAGAAGCCTGACCTAATGGGCCAATCAGCATTATAACTTATAGAGATCTCAGTGTGATTTTTCTTTGGGACTAAACAGCTGGGAGGCAGGGCAGGACAGAAACACAAACAAGCAGTCCTGGCCTCCTCATGATACAGCATTTTGTCATTCTAGCTCTTACAGCACATGCATCTGTGTGCTGTGTGCATGTGTCTGCCATGGCCTTGGTGTGGAGGTCAGAGGATAACTCTAGGACTCAGGTCTTTTCTTATACCATGGGCTCTGGGTATTTAATGCATGGTAAGATTCAGCAGTCAACATCTTTACTCCTCGAGTGATTTCCCTAGTCCTATAGTAAATGTTTATATATTAAGTAAGAAATAAAGCACCAGAGAGAAAGACTAAGAAGGTAATAGAAATTGTGAACAAAGAAGCAAGAAATTATAGCTTATAGGAAGAACTATAATTTGGCTTTAATAATGTTGATATGATGATGGCAATGATAATTTAACTCAGATTCTGAGGAACCCATGTCAGGAACAGCAGATATTGTGTGGTAATCTTTAGTGTACTGTAACTGGGACTAGTTCTAAGATGATAATTAATGTCAGTGGGTATTTCTTTTTAGAATCCCAGAGAGACAGGTTTGGGGACAAGATTTGAGATTGACTCCGTGGTTAAGAGGTAATTCTATGAGCAATGATAAAGCAGGAGCAAGTTTAACAGAGAGAAAGAAATGAGACAAAAAAATTGAATTGACAATCGAGGTGTCTTTATGAAATGGAGAAGCTGATTTCTGGAGGTATGTAAGAAACAGTGGATTAAACACAAAATACCATTTTTTAGAAACCTGAATACTAAGAAAGTGAGAATATTTATATACCAGCTACTGTCAGTCACTGCTGGAGGGTGCTGGGGTTGGGAACATTAATTCCACAGAACTTCTGGCTGCCTGCCCTGAACACACAGAACAGGCTCCGTTGGCCAAAGAAAGCCTTCAGCAAAGAATTATAGATGCTGTAGCTTAGAAGTGTTTTAAGCAGGCATGAAAATGTTAAGGGCTGGAGAATGTGAGTTGAGTCCTGGAATACAATTATACCAAAGGATGGGTGTTGGCTTTGTTTTTAAGGCAGGCATTTTCTCACTGTCATAGGGTCTGCCCTAGATACAAAGGATTGCATCTCCTACTAAGACTATGAGATTTCTTTTCCTACCCACTCAGTGATGGCAGATCCCCTCTCCCAGTTTGGACTTTCTGAAAGAAAGATATAAGTATCTTTACTTAAGAGATTTATTGACCCTCCCGCCAAAAAAGAGGTGGATATGTTTACTCAAAGGTGAGCATAAAAAGCCACTTTGCCTGTCAGGTTCTATAATCCTGGATCCACTAACTAACCTCCAGCATGTGGTCAAAAGAGAGAAAGAGTGTGTTGGTATACTGTTTGCAAAGTGGCTTTCAGACATGCTATTCCCAGTTCTTGGAATGTTAAGCAATTAACAAGACAATTTTATGTGAGTTTGTCGGCTGTAGAACTGAGAGGAAGTGACACAGGGTTCTCGGATGAGCATGTGATGAGCACTGAAAACTGGAACTGAGATCTGGGTTGGAACTCTGTTTAGCATAATGGGTTGAAATTTTTAAAAAGGTCAATAAAGGTTTTCCTGATGAACACTCTAAGTAACAGTGTGTTGGCAGAGGTTTCTGTCCTTCCTGATCTTGCAGCCATTCAGCCCCAAAGAAGCAGACAGAGGCTTACATTAATTATAAACTGGTTAGCCTATTAGCTCAGGCTTCTTATTAACTAATTCTTACATCTTATATTAGCCCATTATTCTTTTTTATTCTAGCCACATGGCTTGGTAACTTTTCAGTGAGACATTCTCATCTTGCTTCCTCTCTGTCTGGCTCCCTCTGTGTCTGGCTTCCTCTGTGATTACTGCAGACTGACTCTTTCCTCTTCCCAAAATTCTCCTGTTCTCATCGACCCACCTCTATTTCCTGCCTGGCTACTGACTAATCAGCATTTTATTAAAATACAGGTGACAAATCTTTACAAAGTACAAAATTATTGTCCCACAGCACTCTCTCCCCCATTTTTTAAAAAAACAAGAACTCTGAATTTAATCTCCCTTGTTTTTCTTTCTTCCTGACCATTATCCATAATAACATGTAACCAACATTCTAAACAAAGGCAAACATCTATAATCCATTCTTTGGGATTGTAAGCATAGTTTTCTAGGCTATTTTCAGCTGATTGGGAACACTGAAAGTCTTATGGAGACCTAAAGAAAATTTAGAATTATGATTAAGTATGAAGAGTGTTTTGTGAGGCTTGAACATCTCAATCAGCAGTCTTGAAACTGTTTTGGATGTAGAACTCAGACATCTGGGCCATCTGCTCCTACCAGAGATTTCTCAGGGGGTCTTCCTTGATCAAACATGATTTTTCTTAATCTAAAATGAACCTATCATAGCTTCTCATTTCCTGTGGAATCAAAAACAAAACCTCTTCTCCAAAGTAACATACCTTTAGACTTCAATTTTGAACACAAGGCATTTTCAAAATATATGTTGAATTAATGCAGCAGCATTTAGAATTGTCTGTTAGTAGCTTTTGCTCCTTCCTCAGCCATCAAACAATTTAAATACAACACAATAAGATATAGTATCCAGGCTCTCTGTGCATTTTTCATCTTTATGTGGCTTTATTTTAAACTCTATTTCTTTTCTTTTAATTTTAATTTTGGCTTTTTGATACTAGATTTATCTGTGTACTTTGGCTGTTCTGGCACTCTCTCTGTAGATCAGGTTGTCCTTGAACTCACAGAGATCTGCCTGCCTCTGCCTCCCAAGTGTTAGGATTAAAGGTGTGTGCCACTATACCTAACTACTTTCTTTCTTTTTTATTTTAAGGACTTTATCCTTTTTCTTTTCTCCCTCAATCCACTACATATTTTTAAACACACTGTAAACCATTTAGAGGCTTTCTTCATCTGAATCTACTTTTACTGTATATCTCTCTTATTCTGACCACATGAGTCTTTAATTTACTAAACGATATGTCTAGAATTAAAGCCTGAGAGTCTTTTCTCATGTTGGAGGTACTAGCTGGAGTCATGTTTATTGCCAGAACTCTATTGAGTTTTAGGGTCCCTGCCACCATCAAGAAGCATGTTATCAGCTATTCATAAACACCTTTTAAATGTTTGGTGTTGGGCCTCTTAAAAGAGCTGCAAGGTTTTGCAGCTAAAATTGAGTCAGGAAGATTCTCTTAAATGAGGCATACTCGCTGCTAGCAAACAGAGCCCACCTGAGAAAATGCTACCAAGAACTCATGCATAACACTGCTCTATTTTTGTTTAGAATTCCTTCTCAAACTCTCTCAGGTTTTAAGTGGATTTAGCTGGCCACATTAACGCCATTTGTTGACTGAAGTTTCTGTTCCACCCAGTCCCTATCTCAGTTGGTACAGCATGCATGAGATTCTTAATCTCAGGGTCATTGATTTGAGCTCCATATTGGGTGCCAAAAATAGCTATTAATCTTTTTCTAAGGCACCCCCTTTATTGGGGCAGAATAAAATCTAAGGAATAAATCTCATGACTCCTCACTGATGATTATTTCTGCCCCTTTCATAAAAGTAGGCTTTCATTCAGGACATCATTTCCTAACATGTAGCAACTATCAGAGTATGTGGTCAGGTGTAGTTTCAGGTTTTTAATATCCTTATGCCAGGTCTGTTAGTAAAAAGAAGAAAAAAATAGCTTGCTCTGTAACTCTTCAAGCAAAATTGAGGGAGGGGTTTTTCACCTTAGTAGGTCAGCAGTATGTTCAGAGATATAACTGAGTACCAAAGAGTGGTACAGCTGTTCTCCTGTGTTGGCGAGAATGGGTCTTCCCACAGAGAGGAACTGCTCGGTTAGTGTGAAGAAGTTGAAAGGAAAGTTGAATAGGAAGCCAGAAAATTTATCTTGTTTGAAAGACTAGAAGGTATGCATGAATGATAAATATTTGAAATCAGAACTGAGAACTCAAATACAAGGATGTGTCTTCATCAGTTTAAGATGAGCAAACAAAAGGCATAGTTATGTGCTTGTTCTTCAGAATATCTCTTTGTACCCTCGATGAGATGTCCTCATGTTGTTAGGTTTTTACATGTGATCAAGCCTCACATAATCCCCTTGAAGTGACTTGAAATAGGAGAGCTCGTTATCACCATGACACAGGTAGGCAGTTTCTACCTTGTATATATCGACGAAATTCTCTAAAGCTGATTTTACACTTTAATGCTGAATACAAGGATGACTCAGCCAACAACGGGAATAAAATTATTTCAAGGGAATCTCATGTGGTCACACATACTGTTTTGCTGTAAAGGGATTCTGTTAATATCCATACATTTTTGAAAATATTTTCAGTTCACATGATCAAAAGAAGATAGAAGAAAAATAACTCCCTGAGTACTTAATTAGCACATAAAAATTGTATTTGAGAACAGAAGGAAGGAAAGAAATGTGCCATTTTCTTAACATTTCAATTCCTTTGAGTCTGGAAACTTGTTAGATATCACACACACACACAGCTAGATTATCTTCAGTTTATACATGTCTGATTTTTTTCTGTCTGCTCTAGGTATTAATAAAACATTTTCCTATCTACACCTATGTCTAATATTGCACACCATTAATACCTGTATGTAGGTTTATATAGACACATACAATTCCAATGCAAATGTTGAATGCTATGACACATTTCAGCCAAGGCAGTCTGGTATAGAGGCCAATTGGATTCTGTTGGTCAGTGAGCCTTGGTGCACTGTGCTGCAGAGGCTCTTATCAAAAATCACACTTTCTGGACATGGGTCTGAGTAAATTCTCAAATGCGTTATTTTTTCACTGCAGCTCTCTGTCATTTACTTTGTTCTCTGAAAAATATTCCTGACCCCAAATGGAAATACACAAAGAAAAATACAATGAAAAATCCATTTGGCAAAACTACACAAAGATGCAAAGGAAAGTCTTAAATGAGGCTTAAGGTATAGTATGTAGGCATTCAGTGGTCAGTTTGGGTTTGGCTGGGGTCACTTGATATCATGACAGTAATCATAAGAATCATTACACATTGGAGAACTGAATAATAATTGAATAGTTGTTACTCAATTGAAATAAGCAAGCACAATGGATTTTGATATTATATTGTGATTTCTAAATGTTTGAAGAGAATAAAAAGACAATTTCTGGTATTTAAGTAAACTACCATAAATAAACCATTGATTTCTTGGAAATGAATCAAATGTTTTGAAGAAAGCATCCTCTTACTGTCCGCCCAGACTACAACCCAATGGGCTGAGTTCACCGGTTGGTGAAGACCATCAAGTAATTGTGTCTCCTGATAGACTTGAGGTTCACAGAACTACGTGGCTCAGCAAATTCACAAGACTCAGAGGCTCTTCCCAGAGATTGTATATACAATAAATATTTCTTAGAAAAATGACACTATTAATTGATGGAGTTGCATCAATGTTTCACAGGGGAGTCTGGGTATACAGCTTTCATGAATCATTACACATCTAAGGTGGGATTTTGGATAATGAAGCTGTCTATACGTCACCCATGATCCCATAGGTAGCCCAGTAATCTCATTGATTTACCAAGATGGACTTAGATAGAATTGCTACTTTGTTCTGCTGCTTTCCTTTTTATCCCCTGCTGACTGGCACTTCAGTGCATCTCTCTGAAAAAATATATAATTTCAAAGTTAAAAATTACATCCAGGAGACAGGAAAGGGGGAAGGAATACTGCTAGTCCAAGCGAGAAACGCCTGGAGATAACTTTCAAAGCAGCTTGTCTCTGCAGACAAAAAAAAAAAAAAAGGTTTTTTATCAGGGGAATGCACAGTAATATAAGAATGACTCACCACCTGGTAAGACAAGGTCATACCTGAGCATGTTCAGTTGGAGATCATGATATATACATGTTCAAATATGGTGGAAAGGATGTCCTCCATGGTTGAGAATTTAGTGTTGCAAGAGAAAAGTTTGCAGGGATTGAACTAAAAGAGTGAGCCAAATTGACAGCAATTTTGTCTAGCTCCTTAGAACATAGGCCAGAAGAACCCAACTCTCCCCAAAGGCATTTTGGGATGCTAGTATTGGCATTAGATAATGTTTACCAGGGAAGATGTTCATTTCACATAGGATCTACGTGGAAACCACTGCCCACTATTTTTTTTTCTTCCAAATGATTGAAGCCATCATAGCCGAACTGCTTGAATGATTGACCACTCCCAATGGGAAAATCAAGGCAGGACTGTAGTCTCGCCTATCCTCTACCAGTTCCTAGTCTGGTGGAACTGTAAGCCTCTCTGGAGTAGATACTGAAGGTCTGGTAACAATCATGATTTCAAATGCTGCCACTTTTTTAGGGAGTTTATCAGCTGCTGAAGAGTAACTATCACTTATTTGAACACTCATCAAAGACAACATGTAGCTAGAAGAAACATCCCAAACTGAGTAAAGAAAGCTCAAGTTAGCTGCTGACACCTTGTGGATGCTTCCCCATAAAAACGGACTTATCACAGTTGTTGTGCCCACCAACGGCTCTATCTTGTGGCTCCTGGTGCCCACCAACAACCTCAGTGCTTTCCTGATAGCTGCAGATTATCATTACTTAGGATAATCTTTATATGACCCCAACCTTTAGTGGTATAGACAGTCTTCTTCATACTTTGGACTTCACTTTCTGGTAAGAAAAGAGTTCCTCCGTCACTATCTGACAGCTAGAACACCCTCTCACAGGCTATGTAAGCAACACTCAGCTCCCTCTCCATGAATCATTCAGGTGTCTTCTTTCTTGTTTACAACTTTCCTGTGTTGTTCAGGTAGATTTCAATAAAACCTCTCCAAATACCTGCTCGTCTTTATCACAGGTAGAGTGGGCCAAGCAGTTTGCATGAAACAACTTTTGAGCCTCATAGCTGCCAGCCCCAGGTACACCTAGCTGAATCGGTGAGAGGGTAGCTGAAGAGTTCCCGAAAGCAACAGAATTGAAACTGGAGATAGGAAGAGCTGTAGATATACTGAGAAGTTATGAAACTGTGGAGAGGAGAAGAGAGACCACACATGAAGTGAGGCTATGTGAAAAAAACAGCCAAGACTGTAGGGGCAAGAGCCTCCAAAGAACTGTGATATTTTAGGGGGCTATAGATGTCAGCCATTAGAAGACTTCTAGGGAGCCCCCAAGTCAGCTAGGATGTCTAAAGGCTACAAGCCTCAGTATCCAGAGCTTACAGTTTTAACTCTAGAGCTGGTCTCCGGAGTGCTTGTACTTAAAGTCTGCAATATAAACATGGCTTTGAGAATGCAGAGTTGTAAGCCTCTGGTTCTCAAGACTCAGAACTATAAGCTCAAGGCTTTGAAAATACAGTTCATAAGTTTATGGAGTTTGGAGTACCACAAGGATGCTAACAGTAAGGCAGTTATTCATTGTCTGTTTGTGATATCCATCCAAATGAAGCAAAAGAACCCTCAGGTGATCTGTGGCCTTTGTAGATTCCTCTGGAAGGCTTTATCTGAAGCCAAAGAGACAATAGAATCCACAATTGTTATTCGGCGGGGAAATGTTCTTCCACCCAGAAGTTGGCAGTTAATGATAACAAAGCTAGTTTGTTTCTATTCATGTCAACATGGTCACTCTGGAGTTTTCTTTAGAGTTTCACTCATTATTATTATTATTATTAATTATTATTATTATTATTATTATTATTATTATTATTTGTAAGCAACTCAGGACAACTACTTCATTTTTAAGCAGTCAATCTATTTATTTTTTCTTGTTTGTGGCACAACATATGTGGTGGGGGGCAGAGGACAACATCACCTTCTTCTCCATGAGACAGTGTCTCTGCTGTCTATCTCGTAAGCTTTTGGGGACTCTCCTGACTCTGCCTCCCATGTCACCATAAAAGCACTGTGTTGCAGACATGTGCTATGCTCTCAGGCCTTACATAGGTTCTATAGGTTTGAATGCAGGTCGTCATGTTACCATGGCAAGCACTTTATCTACTGAACTATCTCTCCCAAGCCCAAGATGATCATTTCATACCAGGCTATGAAAACATAATTCAGGGTCTTTATTTAATCTATGAATAATTTTTTTAAGTAACGATGACTTTCATTATCAAATATATCAAATATAAATCACATTAAATATATATCACATTAAATAATTTAGCTAATGCCTTATATTTTTACTAAATAACATAATTTTTGTGAGCCACCTAATATTTTCAAATCTTTAAAGAATGATTTTATAGGATTGATGTTTATGTATGAATTGTTTCCTTTTAAAAAATGATCACATCTTTTCTTCTTAAAATATTCTTTACACAAACCCTTTTTAAAGCAAAGTATATCTATAATTGACTTTTTTCCATATAAAAGTATTAATTACTACTGGACTGTCTCAACTTTAAGCAATACCAAAAATTCTTTTTAGAGGTTGCAAAAAGGAAAAATTAAATGAAGCACTTCCTAGTTAGCATCCCTTTTCCTTCCTCCAGAAAGGAGACATTGCTGCAATCCTAACTTTTTAATTTATACTTAATGAAGCACAACACTGATTTCTAATTGCTATTCATCTTAATAATTAATGAAATTACATTGTAGGAATTTCTATATCTGTAGACTGTTCTCGACATGTCCAGTGTGATTCCCAATGAATGGTACTTCACAGGGTCTCGGAGTTAGCTTTCACTCCATGGGGAAGCACTGGATCGCTGCACTAACTAGTGAGGGCCTGAGATCAAACACAGAGCCCTATGGAATGCCATCTTTCAAGGTAGCCTAATAAGCCTGAAATGTCAAGTGAAATCTCGTACAAATGGAGTTTAAGCTACAGTAATGGCCCATCACAACTGTCATGCTAGCTCTCCAAGTGATATATATTTAAGATTGATGATTTCAAAAGCTCAGGGAAGTGAAGGACTTCTAGAAAAATGACCCAAAGCAAATTCTTGATCCCAAGCACAAAAGAGTAAACTTCACCAAAAGCTGTCATGGAAGCAATTTGTCTTGTACCATTACAACAGCAGCACACGCAGTAACTAACCCAACCAGAAGACAAGGTGAAGAAAGATGGGAAAACAAAAGCCTGTGCTACTCATTTACAGCGCTTATAACCAGGCAGCTGAACTCTCTCTACACAGGCATACTGCTAAAACTTTACATTCTAGGTCTGTCAGATAGACTACAGACTGTCGAATGTGTGGCGCACAAAGGGGGTAGGCTGGGCGTCCTATAAAAAGAGTAGTCTGGAGAGCCCAGAAAGCTAAGGTTAGGGCAGATTCCTGATCAGATAAAATTAATTAGCATCGTTTGAATAAGAACAATTCTTTCTCTGTAACAGTCTGTTGGAATTAGTAATAATAAGACTCTTAAAAAAAAATCCTCAACGGGCATCTCAACTCTAGTGTAGGCAGTAAGAACAGAGCTGTGAAATCTTTGTGAAGTCTGTAAACTGAACACTCAGTACTTTGCTTTGGAGATGGAGAAGGCAGAAAGACAAGCTTATGGAGAATAATTAATTAAAGTCAGAAATAACCTTAGAATAGAAAAATTAGCACAGTGAAAAAATTTCTTTTAATTTCTCCTACAGCAGAAACAGCTTAAAGACTGAAGTGAAAATGTGAAGGACTTTCCCTTAATGATGCTGGCCATTTTCGTTGAGCATGAGAGGATTTAGTTGTTCTGTTAACTCATTTATTTGTGCTTTCATTGATGTAATTACTCATTCGTTGACTGATATGGTTTTTTTTTGTCCATTTATCTAAATAAGATTTTCTATTTCTTAGGTCCTGGACATTGAACTTTTACAAGTGTGTGCAGCAGTGCCTGCCTTTGAAGTGCTTACGCTGATTGACAAGCACAGACATCAGTGTTATAATAAAATGTAGTATAATTTAAAATGCTCAAGAGGATCCCAGCACTTCTTAAATCTAATTGTGTCACTGTGATGAGGATGGTCCAGGCGCCTTTCAAAGAGGGCACGTTATTTGATCTGGTTCCCACGAGAGTTGAAATTTATCAGGGCAACTACAAAATATACACTTAAACAGAAAGACTATTTCAAGGAACAATGACATTTGCAGGTAATTAGAAATGAAAAATTTGAGTCTAATTTTCTATTCTGCTTCACATAATTGCATATTCCAGGCAGTAGGTAATCAGATTTATATGCAGTGAATGAGCAGATCAGTAAATGGAATAATATTTCTTAGGAAAAGAGTGAATATATTTAAAAATAATGGTAGTCTTGATTCTAAGGCCAAAAATACAAGTGAAGTAAGCTGCTTAAAAAGCATTGAACTTCCCTCTGTAGTTATTTAATAATTACTAAGCAGGATGTGTTAAATGAGGGGGTCAGAGTTTCTGCCTAATTAGTAACAACCAGGATGCATTTATTTCTTCTAGGTATGTTCAGTTGGAATCCTGAGAAGGAGTTTTCTTCCAGGGGGAGTTTAAAGTACTAGCAATGAGCAGGGAGAAGCCGGCACCGAGAGAATAAGATGTGGGTAAAGCTACAAGGCACTAAGAAAATGTGAAATTAGATTTTTGACCATCCTTCAGACATATTATAGAGGCAAGTCTCTGTGGCCTCTGGTAAGCATTGCTCCAACCCCACTCCTAAGATGTCAGCTTGTAGATTTTACAAAGATCATGCAGTTGTTTCTCTGTGCCTGGATTATTTGGAAAATATCTTGAAAGCTCAACTATTGCACTCTTATGGTTTACAGAGTATTTTTAAAGTTGGAAGCCTTGTTATTGCTACTGACTTCTCATGAAGACTGAAAGTAGCCTTTGGATTGACTTTATTGGTAAAGTAGTTCATTATTAGTATATTTGGCTCCTTTTTAAATAAACAGAGCAGAAGTATTGTCTTAGGTGTTTTTCTTGTCACTGTAGCAAAATATCAAACAGAAGGAACCTAAAGGAAAAAGAATTTATTTTGGCCCATCAATTAAGAAGGATACAGGTTTTCAGAACAGAGAAGGCATAGGGATGGGGCTCTTTCTGTGATAACAGGAGCTTGTTGTGGGGTTTGTTATATCTTGAAGGATTAAGAAGCAAAGAGCCCCAATAGGAATGGGGTGGAGATTTGGGGGCATTGTAAGTTATGAGGCCTGCCTTTGAGATACTAACTATTCTTTTAGGTTCCACATTTTAAATACTTCACACAGAATCCTATAAACAACTATCATCTGGAGACCAACTCTTCAACCTCAAGCTTATGGGGCCTTTTACACTGAGACCACAATCAGCAAATGCAAGAATATGTCTTTGTCAAAGATTCACTTCAGGTTGGTTTTCCTCTCTCTCCAAATAGATTCCTCATATTCACTAATAGAGCAATTTAGATTTTCAGGCCAAAAATTTGGTTAAATACAATCTTAACTTAGGTTTTTCTCAATGTAGATTGAGAAATGTTGAAGGTAGTGTCATCTGTAAATTCTTTATTTATAGATGTCATCTTAGAAAACAGAGGTGAGGCAATAGTAAGAAAAGGCAGGAAGAAGGGAGATCCAATGTTGGATAATCCATGAAGTAGCTCATTTTCGTAGACAATATCATATGTTTCTTTGGCAACTTGAGACTCTTCAGAATGTACAAGCTTCCAAATTCTTACTATCTGGTCCATTTTGTCCATTTTGTTCTTTGGTTCATTCATTGTTCTGGTTCAGTGCTATACATTCTGTATGAAGCACACACATCATAGCTGGTAGCATAGCCAGTTCCCCATGGACCTCACATACTTTGCTTCAGAATTGGTGTGTGGGGTGGGGAGCAATGCAGGTGATGTGAGCCCAAGCCAAGGTTGAGGGCAAGTGGTCAGAATTGCTGAAACCTATGTAGGGCCTATGTCGATAAAGCCAGTAGCTACAGCAATAATGCAGTAAAGGGGTGGGCAATGGTATTTGAGAAGTATTCAGTTTAAATACTGTGTGCTCTTTAACATTGCAATACTTTACAAAAGTTAAATTCCAAAATTCATAGGTACTGTGTACTTATTGACTAAAACATGGCAGATTAGAACAGGCAGGCATCACATTTTACCTTGTCTTCATTATCAAAAAATTCTAGTGACCTTTCTCCTCCTCCTCTCCTTTCCTAAGGGAAGAACCCCAAATATTAATATAAATTAGTACTCCTCAAACACAGGGTCAGGATGCCTCTGTACTCTTTAAAAACTGTTGGCATCCCCCAGATACTCTAATTGATATGTATAACGTAGACAATATTTTAATATTAAGTATTAAGGTAAAAGTAAAAAACCTTTCTAGTGTAGTTTAGAACAAAAACAATCACATTGTATATTAACAGCAATATTTCATTACAAACCTGACTTTGTTTCTTCAAGCTGAAGATGGTAATAAAAGACATTGAGTTTTCATAAAACCCCAATGTCTGCATTCGTAATGGGGGCTATTACTCCAGATCTGCTTTGATTAACTCTGCTAAGATACCACATGGAACACACATTCTAACAAACTCCACTCTCTGCCCATGAGGCAAACGTGGAGAAATGACAAGTGCCATCTTGCTATTGCTATGAAGTCATTTTGTCCTTGCATATACTCTAGGGAAGTCTCAAGCATTCTCAAAATTTTCTGGATTGCATTTTGAGAATTTCCAGCCACGGGTGGGTCTGTCTCCTTTTATGCCTTAAATCTCAAAATTGTTGTGCTCTTGTCAAAGTGGTCCTCCTGTCATCACTGTCCCCAATACAACTTCAATATACCCTACATTTAAGGCTCCTGCACCTTCCCCGAGCTTCAGTATTCTCTTGCATCTTTGGTACTTGCTTAAATAATCCAAATGCTTTCAGCAAACTTTACCCAGTTCTCTTATTTCTGCTAATTTGGTGAGCATTTTCTTCTTGCATGATTGACATTTACTTGTTTGATCTGCCTTTAACTTCAAAACCTCATACCCTGTAGTCTGTGTGTATGTTCAGTAGTGTAGTCAATAAATTCCACTTGAAAATACACTATTGATTTTTATTCTGCCCTTTCTCTGCTGGTTTGTTTTATCATCCAAATACTTAAACACAAATTAGCCTATCATGATAAACCGAGACTTTATAAATCTGTAAGAGAAACTCAGATGTAAGCTTGAGTCTATCAGTCCTGAAAGAGAAGCATTGTACTGTACATCTGGTTTGTTTGCAAACCCTCCTGAATATTTATGTAGGATAGGCCAGACAATTTTGTTCCATAGGGAATGGCAACAGGAAATGGTCACCTCTGAATGCAGAGAAAGGCATCACTTCCATCTGTGGTTCATGACTAGATATTTCAGTCTTGGCATAAACCTGATGTTAGGGGTGATATGGTAGAAAATAATACCATTGAATTTCAGAATTAAATGGTGTGGTTCATATACTGCAGTGTTGTTGATGTACAGCATGGCCAGTACTGATGAACCTGGTGCTTGGTTGCCACAAACTAGACCAACGAAACAACAGGTTTTTCCAAACTTTCATTTTGGATACCTCAAATGGCCTTGTTTTCTAAATCACAGATTGACACTCCTGAGCATTTAGGCATTTCTAATATTTGAGATGCTTTTCTCATTTTTTAAATAATTGTTTGTATTGAGCAGGACAATTCTGTATTCTATCAATTATGTTTTAAATAAGCACCGATTGGCCAGTAGCCAGGCAGGAAGTATAGGCAGGACAACCAGACAGCAAGTAGAGGTGGGACAATGAGAACAGGAGAATTCTGGAAAGAAGGAAGTCCATTCCTCCCTAGTCCTGTCCAGACACAGAAGAAGGAAGATGTGACCTGCCCCACTGAAAAAAGGTACCGAACCATATGGCTAATATATACTAGAATAATGGGATAATATAAGTTATAAGAGCTAATAAAAGGCCTGAGCTAATGGGCCAATCAGTTTTATAACTTATGTAGACCTTCTGTCTGATTCTTCAGGATCTAATGACTGTGGGAGATGAACAGGACAGAAACCCCAACAAGCAGGACTTTATATTACAGAGATATATATTTTTTTCTCCCTTCTCCTCCCATCCTCTCCCCTCCCCTTTCATCCTCTCCCATGCTCCCCATGCTCTCAGTTTATTCAGGAGATGTTGTCTTTTTTCTACTTCCCATGTAGATTAGATCCATGTATGTCTCTCTTAGCATCTTCTTTGCTGTCTAGGTTCTCTGGGATAGTGAACTGTAGACTGATTTTTCTTTGCTTTATGTCTAAAAGCCACTTATGAGTGAGTCCATATTATATTTGTCTTTCTGGGTCTGGGTTACTTCATTCAATATTATCTTTTCTAGATTCATCTATTTGTCCACAAATTTCAAGATGTCATTATTTTTTTGCACTGTGTAGTACTCCATTGTTTAAATGTACCACATTTTCCTTATTCATTCTTTGGTTGTGTACAACATCATTTTCTTGTCTATCTTACTTCATCGTAGTCTCCTGAATACACTATCACATGCTTAAATGAAACCCTCTTTCCTATGTGATTGACTTTTACATATCTACCTGATTTTCTATACAAGTTCTTAGAATCACCGCTTCTTAGAATCACACTCTATTCACCTCACTACTGCTCTCCTACGTGGCTCTTTCCTGTCCTCTCTCTATCCTTTCCAACTCTTTGCTGTTATCCTCAAAGCTTTTCCTTGTGGTTCATGAAGAAATGGGAGTTGTCCGAGTGAACTTCCACCTGATCCCAGCCATCATTCTCTAATTTTGTTTTTTATTCTTGAGAGGTTAAGTTGGATGTTAGATTGTGCTTTGTGTAAGGCCAGTGCTCATCTGACTTGGACTGTGGCTTTGGTCTACTCAAGAACATTTTCTCATTTCATCCTTAGGTTTTCTTTCTTATTGTATCATTGCCATTAATATTCAAATATTCTGTTTCTTCTCTCATTTGAAAAGATACTGTTTGATAATAATTTTATTTCCAGTCACTCTCCTAATTATTTCTTAGAGCAATAGCAAATCCCTCAAAAGTGACTTCTAATCTTCTCTCTTCTATTCTCTTTCAACTACTCCAATCTATTTTTCTGTCCTCCTATGTGAGTAGAAAAAAAAAAAAACTGGAGCTTACCACTACCTCTTTAGTGTTTAATCCAGCAATCAATTCTCTGTCTCTTTTTAAAAATATTTTATCATTATTTTGTTGGGGTGTGTGCATGTGTGTGTGCATGCTTGTGTGCGTGTAAAGGTTAGGGGAAAACCTTTGCCACTTTTACACATACACTGGGATCCAACTCTGGTTAACAGGCCTTTGAGGCCTTTACACACTGAGCCATTTCATCCACCCCAGTTAACACTCTTTATCTTCCTATGCCCATCGTCATTTGGTTTCATCACTGTTTGCTTCCGGAGACACTCCGTGCCCATCACTGTCAGTTCTTCCGCTGTTGGACTGGATGCTCATTTTAAGTCTTCCTAGCTAAATTTCCGAGTCCATACTCTTCATTTTCTGAACTTGCTTTGTGGTGTTATCCCATCTGCGCCCTTGGTTCCAAAATCCACACTGTGGTATTATTATTCCTGAGAAGTAATTTTCTTGGTTTCTGTTGGTGACGAGGAGTTTATTGTGTTTTTAACAAAGTAGGTTTGGTTTCCACCAGCTTCCTCCTACCTATATTTAGCCATGATTGCTAACATACTGTTTTTTTCCCTCTCTTTCTCTCCCAACTTCAGGATAATGATGAATGATATTTATCTTTTGCAGAAACTGTGATTCAAGGAATCGAAAGCATGTTGTTGGGATTAAAAAGGAATGGAAGAAGAAACGTGAGTCTCAGAGCCAAGAGTAGGAAATGAGTGATGGCACTGATGAAAGAGAAGGGGAGCTTAGTGTTTGTTTCCCAGTTAGTCAAAGAGTCACAGTCACTGAGGATTCTAAGGGACACAAAGTGAACAAAACTGTGAAATTTCAACTTAACTATATTCTATATTAACTAGTTATATTCCTGTATATAGAGTCCCAAAGATCATTTGATTATGGTTACTTTCCACATTGTTAATTAATGGTACAAATGAATAAAAATGTATGGTATTTCATGTTCTTGAAGGAAATTATATTGCTTAGTGGTCCTACATTTTGTGTACATCACATTATACTCTTTGGACAGCTATATTACAATTCTGATGGCTTACTCTCCTTTGAGGGGAGGGAACTCTTAGTACAATTCTGTTAATCTTATAGCCTGTCCTCTACGTGTCTCCTTTGCTGCTTTTCTGTGCTTCTAAGGTCAAGTGGACTAGTTCTGGCCTGCTGCAGACACCTTTCAGGCTTGTCCATGTCCTGTCCTTACCAGCCTGGACTTCCAACACTTCTACACTATCCCAGCGCTAACCCCAGTGCCACAGCCACAACCACTGCACACTCTTGTGCTGTCTTTGCCGGGTGTCACTTGAGTTGACACTGGATTCCTCCAGGTTGGAACTCCTGCAGGTGACTTCCCACTCTCCTCCAGCATGTGCTCAGGATCTGTGGTCCTCTTGTCACGGCACCCATATCCTCAGCGCTTCTAAATATCAGGGTGGTTTAGCAGTGTTTTGGCAGACTTGGAGGTTATTGGCAGTACATTTGTGTTGAAAATATGGTCATATTCAAGGTGCACTGTTTTTTAATGCACAGATAACAATATTTCAGATTTTTCTCATATTCTGGTATTTACCAACTTGCCCTCAAAATATATATTTCTAAGGTTTAGAGAATTTAGAGTAGTGAGTATTAAGAATAACACCAAAAATATATAGTTGGTGTTGGTAAATTGTGATTATTATTATTATTGTTATTATTATTATTATTATTAAATAAAGAGAAATTACCTAAATTAGTAAAAGTGAATTAGAATCACTTTAATTTTTACTAAATCATTGATACCTTATTCCAATTTAGATATTTCCTTTACTTCAGGTATTCTTCATGATGTGATCTTCATTATATCAGACCATTTTATTAGATGTTTGATTAGATTTATCGCTCTTCTGTTTCAAGGATGAAAAATATTCTTTCTGGAAGTGCTAACAAAAGTCACAGACAGGAGTATAAAAGTTTACACTAAAACTTGTCAACTTTATAATTTTTTTCCATTCTTTCTTTTATTGTTTTTATTGTGCTATACATTTTTCTTTACTCCCCCTTTTTTGCCTCTCTCCTTCTACCCTCATCCATGACCCCCATGCTCCCAATTTACCCAGGAGATCTCATCTTTTGCCCTTTCTATTTAGATCCATTTATGTCTCTATAAGGATCCTCTTTGTTATCTAGGTTCTATAGGATTGTAAATTGTAGGCTGGTTTTCTTTGCTTTAAGTCTAAAAGTCACTTATGAGTGAGTACATACTGTATTTGTCTGGGTTACCTCATTCAATATGTTGTTTTCTAGATCCATCCATATGCCTGCAAATTTCAAGATGTCATTATTTTGTACTGCTGAGTAGTACTCCATTGTGTAATTGTACCACATTTTTCTTATCCATTCTTCAGTTGAGGGGCATGTAGGTTGTTTCCAGATTCTGGTTATTATGAATAATGCTGCTATGATGAACAGAGTTGAGCATATATCCTTCAAAATTATAATTTAACAAACAAGGAAGTCTTCAAGCTTTTAAATGTGGTGTGAGGTTTTGAAAGACATTTTTCTGTTTGAAGTATTGAGTATGTCTATTGCTATATTTGTTCAGTTCATGTTTAGGTAGTCAAGTTGTTGAGAGTTTTGTGGGTGTAGCTTCTGACATTTCTTGCAGACTCTAGCAAACTTCCAGATGCCTTGGCTCTTACAATCATTCTGCTCCCTCTTCTCTAAGGTTCCTTGAGACTTAGATGTAAGAGGGAGAAAGCACATGATGCCTCACCCTAAACAATAAACTACATGCAAATAACTAACGTTTAGAGTGTGAGAAATATTCACCTCAGGTAAGAGTACATTAATTGGTTATCCAAAGTCAAATGATTAGCCCTGAAGACAAGGAATATTATACAGAGAGAGCAGGTTATTTTAATAATACATACATGCACGTAACAACAATTAGTGATAAGAGGCCATTAATTTGAAAGAGAGCAAAGAGAGGTACATGGGAGTACTTGAAGGAAAGGAAGGGAAAGAAGAAATAATGTAACTATATTATAATCTCAAAAATAAAATAATTTTAAAGAGGTAATGAGTATTGTTGTTGAAATTTTGCAAGGTCTATTAATATGAAAAAACAAACCAAACATAAACCAGCTAAACAGAGAAACAATTGAAAATATGGTAAACAAATGTCAGTAAAATGTACATATACTTAAGTGTGAATATACAATTTATAATATCTTATAACTCCCTCTCATTTTAAATTTTGTTAATAAAAGGCAACATATCACTTTGGAGAAAGCTTCCACACTGTCATTTTAATGAGTACAAGGTATTCACAAAGTAGACATATTGTGGTTTATTTAGCCAGGCTCATACACTGCAGGATTGGCGATTTTCTATTTCTGTTGTAATAAACAATGCTAGGGTGAACATTGTATACATAAATCTTTATGCACATCCTTAATCATTTCTTTGGGATGAATTACTAAAAAAATTTGCTGTGTTAAAGCATATGCAGATTTTATTTATATACTGTAACCTGGTTTTTAGTCATAATATAATAAATGCACTTTGGAAACAATGAATATTCAAGAAGAAAAAATAGCAAAATATGCTACAACTCACATATCACTTTATAGATAAGATTATTAACATATTTTAAAAATTTATTTTTACAATTCTTTATTAGCTTGCAAATATATTTTGATATGCATATTTATCCCTTTTAATATGTATGGCTAATGAATATTGGCTTTTGTATCTCTGAAATATTGACTCATAATTTCACCTCTTGTAGACAATAATGTAGGCATATAATGTTCTATTTACCAAATTCTTTATTAGTCAACCTTTAGGCTACTTATTGTTTGAACTCTATAATCAACTAGTAGGTATTTTTGTATGAGTGTCTTTGCAAATGTCTGAAAGTAGCTACTCAAGGAGGATTCTGAAAAGGAAACAACCCAGTCTTTTAAAATGTATAATGCAGAAAAGTGTTTTGTGGAGTATTCAAGACACTATTGCTATTTTCTTGTGATGTTATGTCTGCTATGTAATGTGGATAAAACAATGCATTCTGAATGACATGATCTTTTCAGATTATTAGACTCTAACATTGAATGGTGAGTATGTGTCTCTGATACCCATTAAAAGGCTGAAATGCCATCGCTGTTCATCAGAGCCCTGGTCCTTGGGTGGTTAACTCCTGACCGTAGTGATGTCTACCAGTTAACTCTCCAGGCCCACCACTTTACCCATCTCTGCTGATGAAAGTAAACTGCCTCAATCATTTCACACGAGTCCTCTATTCTCCTTCAAAACCTTTCCTTAGAATTGTATCATATGCTCATAGCTTCCTGTTCCTGTAATTTCTTTTCTTTCTCTCACAATCTCTCCTTCACAGAAAATCATTTATTTCCATTATTAGAAGACAGACATCACGAGGACAGACACTTTTATTAATATAGTCTACTGATATAATCTCACAGAAGGAGGTTTAGATCAGAGTAGGCACTGATTAAAAAGAGTCCACAGATGTAATGTATTTTTCTTAGAGGGTGTCTCATCTCTGCAGGCAAGCCTTTTAGAGTTTCAATGGAGCGATTCTACAACAAGAGTACAATACCCAGACTAAACACCTTACACTAGCAAATAAAACCCCAGTACCAGGAATGGGTGACACTTTTTTGAATTGTATCCAGTTGAGCTACATGGACCTTCCATGCACTACAGACTATTGCTAATATTCTGGGCTGCCCTCCAGAACTTGACTGTAAGATCTTGTTGCTGAAAACATCATACAATTGAGTCCCAGGACACAGGAAACCAAGTTCAGCTCATTTGGAAGTTACTGACTAACTTTTTTTTGGTTGGAAGGTGCTATGAATGTTCCAGAGGAGAAAAGCAATTCTCTATTTCAAGCAGCTGTGAACACTGTAAACTACAAAAATAAATGGCCTGATAAGATATGACCACTGGTACAATAGTAGCAGAAATAATATCAGAATAACCACTTTCTAATTTGATCTAAAACCCATTTCATGAGGTAGAACCCACAGCTGGCACTATTAACGGGGCCAAGAACTTTTGGCTAGATAAGTCCCAGGTCTTATGGGAAAATCTGCCACTATTATTCTGTTAAATGAATACAGTATTAAAACAACTCTTAGTGACCTATCACTAAACCTACTATCTACTAGATCAGAGCAGCTCTGAAGTCTCTTCAGAGAATCTAGCTTCTCTTTGCAGGCCAACAGTTAACAAAGAGCGCCTTAACTGGTCAACATGCAGAGAACAGGAGACAGTGGACTGCTTTGCTCCAAATGAGGCACACCCATCCCACCCTTCCCCTAAAGTGCAGGAGTCATGGCAGCGTTGTACGTGGAAACATTTTAAGAACCAGAAGTGATGGGTTTACATCAGTAAACCAGCGTTTCAGGATACATCAGGGAAGTGTAAACATGAATGCACAGCAGTCCCAACAGCTGCTCAAGGTGTACACAAGCTCCAGTTAGACAAAAATCCCAGCATGGAGAGGAATGGTAGGCCCAAATCCCACCACTATCTGATAAGCTAGTGGTGTAGTATAGCTTGGAAAGGGAAAGTCGGTGTTCTTTAGTGATATGTCCCCGGTGGGCTGTCCACTCACCAGGGCAGGTCCCACTCTCAGGACTAGTTACGTAACACAAGCTAGATTTACGGAGAAATGAAAAGAAATAGGAAAAGAAAACATTCCATTACATAGTTGGTAGGAAGGCATGGGTAGGTAGAGAGTGTGTTTGAAAGGAGTTGGGGAACTGATGGGGGTCCATATGCTCAAAATAAATTGCATAAAATTCTTAAAGAATTAACAAAATATTGCTGAAACAAATACAAATTTTAAAAGTTCTAAAATAAAGTGAATTTACACATTAATATCCTTTATACTCTCACTTGAAAATGCCTCAGTTTTCATGAATACTGGAAATAGATTTGTTCAATTAAGGCCTTTTTAATTTATACATCAGCAATAGACAGTTTAACCTAGAACTACCATTTTCCACCCATTCAACTCACTTATATGTTCATTAAATTTTATATCATTTCTCAAGCTTCTCCTGATAATTTTATCATGCATAATTTTTAGTTTTTGAATTTGTTTCTAAACTAAGATTTTGTTAAGTGGCAACTAGAGTATCATCTATAATCCCCTAATTCCAATAAAAGCCACATAATAACATCTAGGATGATCTATTGAGTCATTAAAATTATCCTGTCCATGAAAAATAGAATAAACAAAATATAATACATGAAATATGTCTTGAACAGCTTTTGATATGAAAAGAAAATTAAAATCCTTTGAACAAACAACATTTTGAATGTTTATGGGAGAGTCCATGAGCATTTGCAGTAATTTTGATAGTTTATCAAACAATTTTAATTAAAGTAATTTCCTTATGGAGCAATCATGTCACTCATAAAAGTCTGAAATATGTATTTAAAATTTCCTAGGGTTATAATAACACAAGTCTAAAACATAGGAACAAAACATGTCCCAGCTATACTTGTATCTGTCACACTGTGTGTCTTTGGGGGCACATAACTTCTAGAACAAGAAGTGCGTCCATGGTGTCATAGAAAAAGTCACATGAACTTTGGTAAATATTATTTTGCAAATTTCACTCTTCAGAGAAGTACCATTAGCAATAGCCTGACATTTATAACTATTCTGAATAATGCAACAGAAGCATTTTCAAGGCTCACGTGCTGCCTTTCATATGCAGACTTTGCAGTTTTCTTCAATAATTTAGCATGTTTGGACACATCTTACCGAGTCATACTGTTTGAATTCAAACTTACCTTGTCGTGAAAGCCATCTGAGTGTTTGTAGAAAGTCATAGTTTTGGTTCTCTGTTGGATAGGACCCTTTCCTTTTGTTTGACCTCTCTGTTCATGTCCAGATGTAGATCTTTGGTAAGCAATGCTATTTGTGGACACGCTCTGCTACCTCTTTAATTAATTAAGGCAACATCTGTCTAGTTAATTGGCTACGAGTCTTGAGTCCTAAAAGTTTGAAGCCTAATGTGGCAATCCAATTCCTCAGTCACCTCAGCTGTTTGGTGGAGCTCTGACTCTGTCTCCTGTCATTCTGCTTCACCTGACTGACTTACACAATTTCTTACTCTTTCTAGTCCACTGGTCTCTGCCCATTACTTTCTACTCTAGGCATGCATTAATTTCTTCAGTGTTGTGACTCATGTTACCACTACTGAGAAATAGAAATGTAAAATAATAGGTAAAATAGGTCGTATGAATTCTGTCATAGATAAAATACATTGTTCTGTATCATTGCAATCTATCATACTTATTGTATATTGTAAAAAATTCATTTTGATTTTGAGGAAGTTCTTAAAGCCCAGTGATAAAATCATAGTTTATGTTATCATCGGTTATGATAGTTTTTTTAAAGGAAACATTTTACAAGTAACAACAGTCTGGTTAGATTGCATTTTGGAATATTCAATAATTGAAGAAGTCATGAATTTGAACGAGAACAAGAGGTATATCAGGTTTAGAAGAGGTACATGGCAGGTTTAGAAGGAAGAAAGAGAACAGAAAACAGTAAGATGTAATTAAATTATAATCTCATGTAATTGTAAAAGCAATATTTGATAACCAATTGGTGTGCCCTCTCCGAGGAAGACTCTTTCTTCTGCTTTCAGCATTCTTTAGTTGCCAGTAATCCTTTGTCTAAGATTGATACAGATTTTTATAATCTTCAATATATTTATTTTTATTTTATGACCATTAGTGTTTTGCCATGGGTATGAGATCCCCTAGAGCTGGAGATACAGACAGTGGTGAGCTGTTATGTGGGTGCTGAGAATCTGGGTCCTCTGGAAGAGCAGTCAATGCTCTTACCTGCTGAGCCATCTCTCCAGCCCCTAAGGTTGAGACTTTGTGGACTTTTCTCTGTCCACTTTAGCATGCTTGTTGATATCTTCCTTGTTCAGCGTATGTTTAGGCGGTCATGTTGGTGAGACTTTCTGGCTGTAGCTTCTAACATTACTAGGAGACAAAGTCTAATAACAAAATCCCGGATCCTCTGACTCATAATCTTCCCACTCCGTCTTCTGCAATGTTCCCAGAGTCTTGGCTAAGCAAATGTTTTTTAGATGTGCCCACTGGGACAGGGATTCACAACTATGCATTTTGATTGGCTGTGGTTTTCTGCCATGGTCTCTGTCTGTTACAAAAATAAGTTTCCTTTGTGGTAGGTGAATACTTCCCTTATCTGTGATTGTAAGGACAGATGTTTAGATTTTTCTTAAGAATTATACTAAAGTGATCAGTCATAAAAATGTACATACAAGTAACATATTTATATATGTATCTAATAGTAATTAATAAAAAACATGAATTTGAAAGAGAATAAGAAGGAGTGCAAGGGAGGCTTTAGAGGGACAAAAGGAAAGGGTGACATGCTATAACTATATTAAAATTGCAAAAATA
Organism: Myodes glareolus; assembly: GCF_982192425.1. Classification (NCBI taxonomy): domain Eukaryota; kingdom Metazoa; phylum Chordata; class Mammalia; order Rodentia; family Cricetidae; genus Myodes; species Myodes glareolus. The sequence goes on along the minus strand of NC_142045.1, from coordinate 41,044,725 downwards.
AATTTAGTAAAAGAATAGTGAATACAATTTTAAATGAAAGTAAAATACATTCACATTTAATAAAGAGGTAATATTATAGAGTAAGACAAACTGAGGTTTCACAGCCCAGTTCTCTGTCTCTTTTTAATATCGGTAGAATTGCAAGCAATTTTCTTAATAACTTAGACAGTGTTACTCATTTATGGCAGTGTCAGGCATGCCATAAATGACCAGCGAATACCAGATCTTAACTGCTATTATTCTAACTGTTGGCTAAAGCAACACAATACTATTGCTGGTACTATACCCACTAAGCTCTATATTAGGAGTGAAAGAAAATGAAATTTATGTCCTGGTAATGCTCTGAAACATGCACGGCCATTTGGAAGTTCTGTTGAACTTGTCCATCTTGGGCTTCATGGTCTAAGTTGATGAGGACACCTATCAGGTCTCTTCCTCAAGAGGATACCTGATCTCATTACAGATGGTTGTGAGCCACCATGTGGTCACTGAGAATTGAGCTCAGGACCTTTGGAAGGGCAGGCAGTGCTCTTAACTGCTTAGCCATCACTTCAGTCCAGCTGACTGACACATTGTCCCTTAAGTGGGTGACATTAAAGGACTGTGGTCCCCTTTAGGTTGCTGTCTCCTTCAAGGCTGTTGAGTTTTTCCATACAACACAGCATCTGTTCTTGGGGCTCACGGCACATGGGCCTGGGCCCACACGTGTTTCACGTGCTTCTGTGTGCTCTCTTTTTGGTGACTGTTATGAGTACACAGACTAAAATGGAGAAATATAAATGATAACTGTTGAACATTGCTAGTTTTCTGTTAGGAGGCATTATTTATTTGTGCCTTAGGCCACGTTGAAGCTTTATAAGTCAAATATTAAAATATTCTTCACCATATATTGCTAATCATGTAGCCTATTCAAGTTACAAAAATCTATATAGCTCAGTGTATTCAATGGCTAAGTTTTGTTTTATTTTTGCTTTTATCAATATGAAAATTTAAATAATATTTATTTTGGCTGATAGCAAAGATATTCTTTTGACTTAAAGTAGTTTTAGTTTAATAGATTATTATCACTTGAGTTTGTGAAATAATATGGGGAAAACTCATTGTATCTAATGTCAATTAAAATGATAAAATTTCAACCCTAATTTTTATTAAAACCATTCTATTTAAAAAAAAACCAGTGGATTTCAAATTCAAAGCAAGAACAATGATGAATATCTGAAATAGATATTAAATTCTGTATAAAAATCACAAGTATCCCATATGTATTTAGGATATAGCCCAAAAGAATTTTAATACCCAGGATTTATCAAGTTTCTGATGTAAAATCCTCCCTACATTGTTTGCTGTTAAATTATTCTTAAGTAAAAATAAAATTGTGTTGTTTAGCCTCCCACATATTATTATTTCCAATATATTTTCTCTATTTTGAGTATACTCATGACAACATAGACTTTTGCCTTGTTATAAAATCTACTCAATATGCATCCACTGAATCATTTTTAAAGTTGAATATTGGTAGAAGTGCAGTACTTTGAGCAATGCCAGAAGGTAAAGATGATTCTGTTGCAATCTGTTCTTTATTCCTGCCACTGCACATAGCAGAAGTTCCTTTCAATAAGTTTATTAGGATGTATTTTGCCCATATGTTCCCAAAGTTAAAATTTAAACAAATTACCCCAAAATAAAATTCTGTAAAATGTATAACTCACATGATAGGAGTACATGGTCACAGTACTACTACAATGGCTTAAGTTATTCACCAAATGGAAAGACTTAACTACTTAGGTTGCTAAAGGCTATGGTACCCTTATGGTGTATTTGCCTCCAAGCTGCCCATTATAGAACAAAAAGAAGACATGCATAAATAGCACAACATCTACCTGGATGTAAAATGTCAAATTTAATTTCACAATTCATTCAATAATTTTTTGATTTCTAGAGAGAGTTTTAGAGCTAAGCAGTAGGTATCTTTCATGTCTGGGGTGATCTTTTTCATGTTTGCAAATAGTTTGCATCCCTGTACAACTCAAACACCTAAAGAAAAATTTAGTATTTGGAAAGCATGCTGTGCTTAGACTTTTAGAATATCGTACACCTAAATTTAAGAATTATTTTCATGTTTCTTGCCAGGAAGTATAATTAATGTACAACTTTTACCATTCTCATGTCTAAATCTTTTCATACTGAAGATTCTGTTGGAAAAGAATGCAACCCACATATTTGAGATGTCTCAGAATAGATGAGGTGGGCAATTGCATCAGGAAAACACATTTCAAAAGATAAGTAGCCAAGAGGAGTAGATTTTTAGTTGCCATCTCTACAGTGAAATTGCTGCTGATCGATGAAATAGATATTGCTCTTTGGGAAGCTTTTAAACACATAAGAGTATCTTTTATGTCTCTCTACTCTATAACTCAGTCAAGATTCTAAAGAGGTTGAGAACATAATGACAACAACAACTTAGAGAATATCTATCAATTGGAGCTAAATTGATTAGTCTGGTTGCCAAATTTTTAATCCTAGCATAGCTGTTTGACCCCTTAGATCCACATGTCTTAGATATTTAAAATAAGAATTTGATAGAAGGTTGTTTAGCTACAAATGTATGAGTTTAAAGTTCTGCTCTAAAATGTTTTGAATCAGTAAGAAACAAAAGCATACCTCTTAGGATGTTAACCAGTATCAGTATGTATAGACCATTCATCCAATTAACATACTGTAGTTCATAGGCTAAGATGTTATCAAATGTGAGATGGATTTCTAAATATTCTTTTTAAAACTTTTTTAACAATTAAGTCATTCATTCATTTTTATCCCAACTGAAGTTTTCTTTCCCTCTCTCTTCCCATCCCCCTACCCCAACCCATTACTCTTCTGCTTCTATTCAGAAAAGGACAGGCCTCCCATGGGTGTCAACAAAACTTGGCATATCAAGTTCAAATTGAGGTGGGACCGAACTCCTTATTTTGTATTAAGGCTTGATAAGGAACTCAGTAAGAGGAAGAGGTTCCCAAACACCTGCCAAAATATAAGGGACAGGCCTTGCTCCCACTGCTAAAGTCCCACAAGCTATACAGCTGTCACATATACACAGAGGATCTAGGATGGTCCCATATGGTCTCCTTGGCTGTTATCTGTAAGTTCCCAGGAGCCCAGATTAGTGGTCTCTGTGAGTTCCTTTGTGATGATCTTGATCCTCACTTTATTGGCTCAGTTTAATCCTTCTTCCCTCTCTTCAACAGGATTCTTGGAGCTTGGCCCAGTGCTTGGCTATGGATCTCCCCAACTGCTTCCATAAGTTCCTGGATGGAAGTCCCCTGATGACAATTAGGGCAGTCACCAATAAAGTTACAGGAGATGGTCATTTCTGGCTACCTATCCATCATTGCTAGGAGTCTGAGCTGAGACCATCCTTGTAGATTCATCATCTTGCCTTATGAATTTAACCCTTGCATCAGGTTTCTAGCTGACCCTCAAAAGCCCCTCTCCCATCAATACATCTCTTTTATTACTCTCACCCTCTGTTCTGTCCCCAGTTTACCCAGGAGAACTCTTCTATTTTGCCTTCCCAGGAAAATCCACACATTCCTCTTTGGGCCCTCCTTGTTACCTAGACTCTCTAGGTTTGTTGATTGTAGCATGGCTATCTTTTATTTTAGAGAAAATTTGAAGGCAAATGGATGGAGTTAGAAAAAAATCATTCTGATTGAGTGAGGTAACCAAGACCCAGAAAGACAAACATGGAATATTCTTACTCATCAATAGATATTAGCTGTAGAATTTCTAAATAGTCTTAAGAAAGAAAACCTTGCCAACCACACAGTTTCATTGATCATAAGATGAATGGGAGTATTAGAGATGTGAAAACTGTGTCTGTTTTAGGATTACAGAAATATTTTATCATGCATCACTACCAAGTTTGACATCATCTGGAGAGCAGATTAAAAATTAAATTCTAGTAAATGATTCAAGTAACTAATCTCATTTTATTTATATCCAATACTTGGAGCCAAGAATTTTAATAGGCATCTGCTCTTATTATCTTTAGCTGAATTAAAAAAATAAAAGCTCTGCCCCCATATCAGGGATTTTAAAAAAATAATTTATTATTTTACTTTATTCTGTGTATTGATTGGGCTCAGCTGTGCAATTCCCATTTAAGCTTGGGACCTCTTGTGTGGTTTCAGTCAAATGTTGGCTGGAGCAACAGTCAAATTAAGGCTCAATTGAGCTGAATTTCCAAGACTGTTCATTCATAAGTTGGCACTCGACACTGGCTGTTGGCTTAAAACTCATCTGTGGCTTTCCACAGTGGTACCCGCTGTGGCCTTTCTGAGGGTCTTAGGCTTCCATGACACAGACCCAGCTTCGTTCATCACACTCCAAGAGGCTCTTCCTGAAGCCTCCTGGCTTCTTCTGCACACAGTGCCACCACCACCACACAATGTGCTCACGAGGACAATCATAAGTCAGCTCCCAGATGGCAGTGAGGGTGACAGGCAGTGAGAAGATGAGAAGACTGGGAAGCGTGGCAAACCTCTTTGGACCTAGTTACCAGAACAACTTTACCTACTGGCTACCAAAAATACATTTCTACTTCTGGTATCAACACATCTACAGATCGATAGCATCTGTGATAAATTTGCTGTCTATCATGTATTTTTCCCTCTTGTTGCTTGCTTACAGAGAGACATTTTCATTTCAGACAATTTTGTCAGTAAAACATCTTGATTTCAAAGGAGTCATTCTGGGCTCCCCATAGTTCCCTTACTCATCTTCTCAGACTATATACTCTCATGTTGTATACATTTTATCCCTTGCACCTTCCCAGACAGTTAGTACTGGGGAAGGAAATGCTATCTGTTTGAGATACTGTAAAACACACCTAGGCATTGTATCAAGTGATTCTTGAAGACTTGCTGCATGCTATAATGTGCAGAATGCTTTAGTATTGCTCTCCAGATGAATTTCTAACCGTTAACTATGACTCAGGTGCTAGCATGCCTATTTTTTTTAAGAAAACTGAAGCAAAGAGATGTAAAATCTTTAACAAAACTAGAACTCATGGTATAGAACAATATAACTATATCAGATGGTTCTACATGGAAACATCTCAAAATAGTTGTCTAGGTTTTGGCTCAATTGATGCTAAACTCGTTTTTATCCCTAACTGCTCAGTCCCTCAGTTGCTTTGGAAGGTGAACTGAACCTACAGAAATGAGGTTCCTGAATTGGGGGGCGGTGTCAAGTGGGAGGACTGGGGATGAGAAATAAAGAAGACAAGAACCAAAGAAGAAAGAAGTATTAGCTGGGACCAAGAGGGTTTATGTATGTTGATGACTTATACCAAGGAAGCTTATTAAGAAGTACAACATCCTATATACTATTAGTAGGTAGGGGGAAAATAGCTAAGGTCATCAGACAATGCTTGTAAAGAAAACCCAGGATACTTCAGATACAGCTGCCTTATGACTGACAACCTCAGCCCAGTGTAGAGTGGGCATGTGAAAACAACAGTCTTGACTTCTCTGTGGCACTGACTGCAGCCTAGCACTTGTCTTGACCAGTCTTCCCTGAACAAGGACACAGAAGAAAGTGCCTGTTTGTCTATCCTTCAGGACCTCCGAGAAAGTCTTGGGTTGGTCTGGCTCCCAAAGGAAGGCAAGTTGTGATTTCTAATGATAGTATTAAAAGTTGTTATTTCTTATCTTAAAGGTACTCACATACTAGTATTTGCACTGATTTTCTTTGAACAATTGATTGATGCCTATTTCTAGAGTTCTGTTCTCAACATCTTTGTATATTGACATGACAACCCTAGAATAATGTTGTCGTTGACTTACCTCTTTCATGGGTGTCTAAGTTGGCCACGGGAACAAACTTACTCACCCACAACTAGCAGCCGAGGTTCTGGCCCATTGTCTTGTGTTCATCTCCCTCCCTGTCAGTCTGTCTGTCATGACCTAACTTCAAGCTTGCAGATAGCTTTGTGTGGGTCATTGTCATACCTTAGCTCTATCACTCAAGGTTATATGCCTTTCTGAGTGTAATCTGAGGCTGTGTTAAAGTGGATTTGGAAGATTTCACGTGGGGGCTTTTGATTTTTCCTGGAGCAAAGATAACAGATTGCTTCTCAGGTTAGAGAAGACTTGCCCTCCCGCTGTTGCTGCGGCGGAAAACATGAGCAGCTCTGCTCAACACTGCTGTTGTCAGGTTGTTCAAATAATCTTGAGAGGAGGGAGAATCGGCCTTGTCTGGTGGTGTGAGATTCCAATATGTCAAACTCTCATCATGGCCCATTCTGAGTTTTGCAACAGTATAAGGCTACAGTCAGAGAAAGGATTTTGGTGTCAGTGTAATAGGATTTTTGATGAAATCTACATGCTTATCTCAAAGATGATAGTATCTAGAGAACAGAAGGCCATCAATAGATTAATGCCACGCAACTTTATGCAGCAGTTTTCTGGATTTCTCTGCTTTACGATCAATTGTAATGACAGGGCATTTTGTTGTTGTTGTCTGTTTGTTTGTTTTTGTTTTTAGTACTTCTTCAGGTTAAGGAAAAAAGTCATGTAGGACTTAGATGAAATTTGTCAAAGAGAGTTGCGTGTGATTTAGGTCTAATAATATCTTGTTCTTGCTAAATGATTTGCTAGAGTTAAATACAATCCTTCCACTGACCGTGGACTGTGTTTAGTTTGTTTAAGACTGGGCTTAATTTATCTAAATTCTGATGTCACGTGGGTTAGGCAAGAAGCTTTCAGGCCTTTTCTTTGCAGTAACCCTGATATGTAAATATGATATATATAATGTATATATATATTGTATATGATATATATTATATGTGTGTGTGTGCGTGTATTCTAAAAGTAATTGTTTGAGATCAGTATCTGATGCAAAATTTATTCATCTCCATTTCATCATTTGACAAAATCGTTTTTCATAGCTAGTGGGTATGAGGAATTATCTCCTCCACTATCAAAGGTTTTTCTGAATACAAGACCTACAGATCTCATAATTCAGCAACTAAATTATGGAAGATGAGGTATTGTGTGATATGGATAGCCTGAGCTAGCAGAACACAGAGTGACTCCAATGCAATCCACTTCCAAAGCAGAATCTTAAAGGAAAAGTCAAAGTTTACTCAACTGGAAGCTGGGCTGTGGTATTAGGCACCTGGAATCCTAGAACCCTGGAGTTGGAGCCAAAAAGGTTCAGTTCCCTGCAGCCTTGGCTATTTACAAAATCTGTTAGGGGCCAGTATAAGACTGTTTCAACCAAACTGAATAAGCAAACAAATAAAGGTTATTCTAATGAAAGCATCACAAAAAATGATGAGGGACATATCCAAAGGAACCATTTTAACAAAGAGTGGGGAGAGGAGGGCAACATAGCGTGTTTACAGATTAAGGAATGGTAAACTTTTTTGTACCTGGGGAAAAGTATGGGTGAATGAGGGAGTTAGAGTTGGAGACACCAGGCTAAGCATTTACTTTATCCTGATATCAAGGGGATCCCATAAGGGTTTTTCCATTGGGAAAGAAAGAAAAAGAAGCTTGTCTATGCGTGAATCAATAAATCTCCTGAGTGACACCTGGGATCAGCAGCATAGAATGCAAGAAAGTGACAGACAAAAAAATGGTCACGACAGATGCTTTCTCGCATCTGTTTAACTGATGAGCCACCTGAGTGGTTAATGAGCAGTTATTCCTTCGAAAGATTTTTGTACATTAATCCAATGAAAATATGTAATGTAACTGATCATGCCATTAGGAGTGGAAAAATAGACATATCTGGTATTAGGGAGTTCATGAATATGTACACTTACATAGACATACATATGTATGTATACATATATATTCACATATATGTATCACTTTCCTCTGTATAATTATAGTATAAGAAAAATTATCATATTGATCCATTCAGTATTTATTTAGTGCCTCTGAGTGTTAGGAACTCTGAGAACTTGTGGGTATATTGTGACAGACACAAGCAAAATCCATCAAGGAACATGATGTAGGTCATGTTAAAGGTTAAAGAGTTGAATGCTTTGGCCAGGGACAATGAAATCACTGTAGAGTTTTAATTAAGAATTCTGTGTGATCATACTTGACGTTTTAGAAATCATTCTGACTGTAGAGAAAAGAATGAATTGATTGGAAAGGTTAAACTGAATTTTCTGTAAATAAAAGAGGAGATTTTATTTGCTTACCCATTAGTATGATGAATAAATTGCTTCCCGTTCAAAGAAATGTTTTATGAACATACACAGATATATATGAGTACTCACGCAAACTTATATACACATACACATGTATATCCTTGTGTATGTGTGTGCACACATATGCAATCGCACACACGTATGCTATGAAAGAAGATCTCAAACATTCCTAGTTGCTTGGGCTGAAAGACAATATTATATACTTGAAATTTATTGTCAACAAATCATTCTGAGTTCTTGAATAAGAATTAGATGAATAGTTCTTTCACTAGGCTCATGAAAAATAGTTTATTAAGATAATTTTCCAACTATGTGCTGGACTTTGTGAAGGCTAAGATGTAAAAAGGCTGACTGAGTGAATTTACCAATAAGTATAATGTGTCTGTGTCTATGAGTTGGAGTCTTTTCTCCTGAGTATAATATCATGTTTATCCAAGATATGTGGTTGGTAGAAAACGCAATTTTTTTTGTGAAATTAGACATACCTTTGTTTTCACTGCTAAGTATTTTTCTCATTTACATCTTATGCAAGTAGAATGTTAAAATATTTTGCTTGTATAACATTATGCAAGGAAATATCTTAATACAGCTCTGGCTATATTAAAATGCCTTATGTGCCATATTGCTCAGATGACATGTTTATGAATATGTTTTTAAAGCTCCATATGCACAAATACACAATACAAAGTCTTCCTCCAAATACTAAGAATGCAGCTCATTCCATATTTTCTGGTTTATAGTGCTAACATTTATCTGTATCTCCACATCCCAAGATTTGTAAATGAGATCATTCTGCTGCAGTATGTCGCCAAGTATAAACAGCTGGCTGTCTTTGGCAAGCAGACCATCATCTGAACATTTCATCCAGTCTTTCCTCCAGAATGCCTTTTATCATCAGGCTTCAGGGAGGGACAGTTGCTTGGCATGTTTCAACTGCACTGTTCATGAGGGGCTTATTCCCTGATAACAATAATAAGAAAGGACATGAAATGACAGGACATTCATGTGAAGCATTGTGTCTAAAATCCTACGACTCTAGGAGATAGTCATTTAAGTGTAATACTTTGAAATTTTAAATAGGCTACTTGATATAATGATAATCTCGTTTAAACAGATTAAGTTCAGTGAGGGAACTGAACATGTGCGTGTTTGTGTGTGTATGTAAGTGTGTGTGTTTGTGTGGGTGGATGTGTATAGTAAAGCTATAAAACAGTTTTACCCCTAACATGGTGTAACACACAAAAACAACAACCACCAGTTTCCCACTGGGACCCACAAATCAATATTGGAACCCAGCTGTCATTCTTCCACAGTAGAACGTTTAAATCTCTGTTGACTACCATTCATGCTATCCTCATGCAGCATGAAATCCTTGTCTTAAATTTTGTTTCTCTCTTTCCCTGAGATCAAGGTACATGTATATTCATAGACATATCTGCACAACTAGAAATTGTCTATGCTGCCCAATAGTCTATCTATGGTGGCCAATATCTACCAGTAGTTATTGGGCATGTAAAATATATTGATTGCAAAAGAAGGAATGATTTTTAAATTTAATATTAGTTCTCGAAAATATCTTTCCATCAAGATGTGGTGCTCATGGCTGGCTGATTGGACATGAAAGCATAGATCTAAGATGCAGAACTGCAACATGGAGTCAGTCCTACAGTCACTTTGGACCCTGTGTTGCAGGAAGCAGAATGGAAGAGGGGTACTTGGAGCAAGAGTGCCAGACATTCTCAGTTTTGCCTGGATGGGTGATGAGCTGAGAAGACTCCAGAGAGTCACCAGTCACTTGAAAGATTCCCTCAGAAGTGAGGCTAACCTATCTGAGAAGCATGTTTTAGCTATCCAAATGAGCAATAATCATTACCTTTATGGGAACCAAATGCTTCATAGGGAAAAATATGGTTAGATGCAGGAGGTATACTGCTTTTGCTTCAATGTCTCTCGATGATATTTAAGGTTTGTTTGCACACCATAATTATGAATTATTTAACCTATTACAAATACGATAATAGCCTTGAGCTTTCTGGATTCATCTCAATAGTAAAGGGTAAGTCTATACTGTAAAATATTTTGTATTTGTTATTTCAATGGTTTTTTTTTTCCCACTTTGAGAAAAGTTAAGCCAGATGGGGTGGTATATTCATTGCAACATCAGGAAGCTGAGGCAAAAGGATTATGTAGTTGGTACCAGTCTGGGCTACACAAACAGGATCCTTTCTCAGAAACCAATCACACCAAGAAAATAAGAACTGGTAAGTGAATAAACAATTTAAGTGGGAAAGATCTATCCAAAAATTGCACGTTAGGAAACCAAAAGAAATGAACTAAACTCAAATATAAAACTAAAAATGGTTCATAGCAGATAAGACTTTTTGCAAATTACAGCCAAAAATATGCATGAAGCATTTATTAATAATAACATTGCTTGCTAGAAAAGACAGTGTTTTGTTATGTACTGGGTACAGATACAAGATATTTGATTTTATAGTGGTTTATATAGAGTGTGTTCTTTAGTAAACCTATAGAAAGGATATGATTATCTATAGTTTGTAGATGAGGTTGCTTGATTTTAAAGATTGGAAATGATATTCTTCAATTCATAGCCCAAAAAATAAAGTGGCAGAACCTGGCTCCAGGTTTGCAAAAAATCTATGTTTAGCCAATTAAATGGAAAGTGAAGAAAATAGAATTGATTTTATCTGGGTTCATGCATAGTATAAATGTATTCTGTACACAATGAGTTTACTCAAGGAAACAGACAACAGAAAATCTGAATTCTACAGGCACTGTAATCCTAGAAAACGGCGATACTGTTTTTCTATATAACTTGAATATAACATATCAAATCCATGATAACAAAATCAATTATATTCCTGCTCTTTCGATACTAGAAAATCTGAAGGAAGAAATAGTGCTGGATGCTCCTGACATTTAGACCTGATTTGCCTGGAGGGTTTCTCCTGTGCATCGGCCAACTTGGCCACATGTGTGACTGCATCTTGGAAATCAATCCAGAGCTACTAAAGAAACACTTCCTCTGTTCCTTTTGACAAGAAGTGACTACCAGAGCCTTGAGCAAGTGCTTGCAGAAGCTTGGTGGAGTGTGCGAAAGTCAGTATTTACTTTTAGTGCTGGAAGTGAGTCCCAAAGGGATGGACAATTCCTTCTGCTGCTGAAGTGTTTCATTGTAAACCTAGCCAGTTTGAAAAATACAGAACTGAGCCAGGATATGGCTTGTATTGTGGATGTTGTTTCCATTCTTCGCCGTCCTGGAAATTTTATTTGGTGGTTACCTCTCTTCTTACATAGTTGTGGTGTTGGTCTCTTATCTATCTTTAACGCCATTCTAGTTGGAGGTCACTTCTGTCTGTTCATGATTAGGAGAGGGGAACAGTATTTAGTTTAGACAATACTTGTTTGAAACAGACTTAAGGAGAATTAGGTAGAATCAACATTGTATTTTTTGACTGAATTGATAAGGTCTCTTCCTATAAATTTTCTTGTCTGATAAATTTTCTTGATATAAATTTTCTTGAATGAATTGTGTCACTGAACATTGCTCTCCATTTAAGCTCTGTTTACTTGGGATATAATTTCACTCAGTTTGGATTTGTTGCCTATTTCTTGTAGTGACGAGCTGCGGGCAGGCCTGCTTATCATCCTGCCCAGCTCCTGCATGGCTAGCTTAGCCCCAGAAATAATAACACATAAGTTGTATTCATTTAAATACTGCCTGGCCCATTATCTCTAGAGAGTTAGTTACTGGCTAACTCTCACATCTTGATTAACCCATTTCTAATAATCTCGTGGTAGCACCACGAGGTAGTGGCTTACCGGAAAAGATTCAGCATGTCTGACCTGGTGGCTGGCTCCATGGCGTCTGGCTCATAGCCCTCTTCCCAGCATTTTGTTCTGTTTACTCTGCCTACCTAATTTTCTGTCCTATCAAGGGGCCAAGGCAGTCTCTTTATTGACCAATGAAAATAACACAATAGACAGATAACCCTCCATCATCCATCAATTTCTGAATCAAAGAAATTAATTCCTTAGTCTTTATGACTATATGTTTACCTCTGTAAATTGGGGTACTAAACTATCTTTATGGTAAAGGTCAAATGAAACACAGAATTGGAAAGTAAACAGTAAATATACAGGAGTTAAAGACTATCCTTTTTATAACTTAGTGGGAAGAGAACAGTATCAAAGTTACAAAATGAATGCTTAGACTTGGGATGTGTTCTGGTTAGTGAAGTTAAGTAGACTCATCATCCCCTAGGAGACAGTACGTATTATGGTTAGTGCAGCTAACTAGACAGACCCACAATCCCCTAGGAGACAGGAAGTGTGGTGGTTAGTTATCTAGAGCAACCCACAATCCCCTGGGAGATAGGATGTGTTATGATTAATGTGGCTAACTAGACAGACCCACAGTCCCCTAGGGGACAAGACTTGGAATGGTTAGATGTGTAGATGGTTATCTACACAGACCCAGAGTCCTCTAGGAGACTGAATTTGGGATGTTAGTGAAGCTAACTAGACAGATCCACAATCCCTTACGAGAGAGGACTTGTGACAACTAGTTAATTAGACAGACCCACAGTCCCCTAGGGGAAGAGCCTCTATGCGTGTCATTGGGGGTTAACGTAACCATGGTTATGTTAATAAATGTTGGAAGACCCATGTAACTGTGGGTAGAACCCACATGGGCAGGGATCCTGGACTGGACAAATGGAGGAAAACAAGCTGAGTCTGAGATTTCATGCATCATTTATTCCTGGACATTGGCCCCATGTGACCAGCTGCTTCAGGCTCTGGCTTCTCTCACTCTCCTGTCTTGAACTGGGAGGCAACAGAAACCCTTCCTCCCTTCAGCTGCTTTCCTGAGGTTATTTTATCACAGCCTCAGAGGAAAAAAACCATGATAGGACTTTTATTGTGAAATTTTGTTTTCTAGCTTTTCTCAGCAGCAAGCCCGTGAAACGCCCGTGTATAACTTCTCCAGTTCTGAAAAACATCCACTGTTGATATCGAAAGAGGGATAAGTTAACACCATGCTGATTTATTTCAACAGTTGAGAGATCACAAAATTGAATTTTGTGAGAAAAAAACATCTCAAACCCTGCTTTATCCAGATTATTATACAAAGTATAATTTTGTTGGTAGAAGATGTCATTAGTGATTTTTATCCATGATCTTTATCGAAAGGATTAGCGAGGGGAAGGCTACTACCATCTGTAGGTTTACATCAATATTTATTTTTCTTCTTGTGAGTTTAATACATTTTCAAAATAGAAGAATAATCTGATCGATGTCACACATAAAGATATTCACAGAGGATCTTTAGCATTTGCAGTGGAGAAATGGGAGTTCTCAAAAGGCTGCAAAAGCAATTGGAAAAAGTTTCCCATTTGCTTCTCTGTGTCCACAGTGTGAGCTGAAATTGGGGGCTATCGTTTCAAGAGATGCAGGTGGTACTGTCTGAAGGTGACCGCCACTCCTGCACCCTTCCAGTTTCCCCTGCATACATAACGGGCTGGAAGTCGGCCATCGAGCCACATTCCCAGAATTTCTCTAAAATATTGGAAGCAGAGAACTTCAGGTTGGAAGACAGGAAGTACAATGGCTCTCCTGTTGCAGATGAGCTTTAAGTGAATTAAATAAGGACAGGCAAAGGTGCAAGTAGACTTTGACTCAGAAGATAACACACAAGATTAACTAACGAGGAGCTGTTTGTCTATTTGTCTATTAAGTGGCAGCCTCTCAGAGGATGGGATGCCTAAACATTTGAATTATACAACTGACTGTATGTCAATTCATTTTCTTCTTTCTTCCTTTCTTTTCATTTTTTCACATTTAAAATACAAATGAGGTAGTCTAGCAACTGAGGTAGACTTCTCTAAATACCTGGTGGGTATTTTCAGGAGACATAAAATTATTGGCGTAAACTAGAGAGCTCATGTTTGCTGAAGGCAACATTGGGCCATGGTGGAACTTCGAAGTGATGACACCTTATGAGGTTCTGGGATCATCTGCCATGAAACAAAATCTATAAAACCGTGTGCTGGCTACAAGGAAGCTGTCATGATAGGCAATGTGCTCATCATATGAGCATGAGGACCTCAGTTCAGATCCTAAGCACCAACATCAAAGCTTTGTGTGGCCAAATACATGTTTGACCCCAGCATTTGGTGGGGGACTGGATGCTCTGTGTCATGTATGGCTACATTCATCGGTGATACCAGAACTTGGGGTGGGGGGTGTTGAGAGTGTCTCTCTGGAGATTGTTGGTCGGTCATTAGCTACCTTTGTTGAATCAGCAAGTTCCTGATTTTATCTAAGACTTTTTTTTTGAGACTTTATTTTTGAGACTTTATTTTTGAGACTTTATCACAAATAGTAATAAGAATGGCATTTGATGCTAAACTGTGACATTCACATGCATGTATGCATATGGCTACACACTTTGTACATATGCATGCACAATACATATTCAAAACACAGAATCATGTCATTTTCATGCTAATGCAGGAGTGTGTGTGTGTGTGTGTGTGTGTGTGAGTGTGTGTGTGTGTGTGCGTGTGTGTGTGAAGTTTCTCTTCACCTTTTCGCCACATTTCTTGAAGGCAGTTTCGGATTTCATTTTCCCTTTCTCCTTTTAATGATCTAATTTTGGCTCTCTCCCCTCCATGGTATGGGAGCATTCTTATTATCCCTTTATTGTCCTCTACTGGACCAGAAATTTTGTACTTGATGAGCATTACTTCAATGCTATTCTATCAATTACATTCAAGGACTTCAGTATTGATGATCTGATTTAACCTGAATATTCATTATAGCAGGGGTGACAGGGAGGCAAAGACAAGAACATCGCTAAACTATTCTAGACACTTGTGCATTTTTTTCTAGAAGATCTGAGTACATTGTTGAATTTAGGGTTTGATTTTTCTTTTTCTTTTTTTAACCTTATTTTTGTTTGTTTTCTCAGTTCATAGAGTTTTAAATTCTTTACATTATAATCCATTTATCATCAAATCATGCGTTACTGTTACATAGCTGGCACAATCTAAATAAGGAATGGATTCCCGAATGTTTTATAAAACCCTAATGTGAGTTCAGGATATACTTTGTAAGTGTGTTCCTGATGAGATTTTATTCTATGTCAGAACTTTGTGTTTCCAAAATATAATTCCATATATTCATGTAACATTATTCTCATTTGTGCACTACAAATGACAGTGTGGGATTTTTTTCAAATATGATAATTTTTTTAGATTTGTACTTCTTGAGAACAAAGTCCTAGAATTAGCCATCATTATATCTTTCACACCTATCAGAGTATATAGAAGATAAATGAACACATTTCCTGAGATGAACTTAAAACCCATTATTTCTATTGCAATTCTTCTTTATATTATCAAACTTAATCTGTATCTACCCTTCAAATTAAAAGTTCATGAGCTCCCTTACGTTTCCCTAGCATAGCATCTAGAATGCATCTTTGATGTTTAGAAATTCCCTCATGGTTAATAAAGGACAAATAAGTGAGTGTCTGATGAGATATGACAGTGGAATCATGCTGGTTTGAATGGAGCACAGTAGGCCAACAATGAAAGCCTAAATATCTCTGGATGGGAATGCATGTACTACACAGGAATGTCTTTGGGTAGGAGGTGATGCTAGAGGTTAGATTTCACGACCATGTTACTTGTATGTGAAGGTGGCTGTCATTGTGAAAAGGATAAGTATAACTTTTGAGACATAGCTCCTATAGAGCCATTTAAAAAAAATAGAATAATGCTTTTGTATTTCACTTGCAGTACTCAATACCCCCATATGTATGGAGATTCCCTCCACACCAACTAATCCTTTAATATCAGGTGTCCTATTATGCATTTTAATCACAATACTATCACTTGGAGTTAGCAAACAACAACAACAGCTGCAACAAATCCTTCAAATAAATGTCCAACGTCACAAGACTGGCCTCCCATTTCAAATGCTAGATACAAATCCACATTGTTACCTCTGTTTTTGACTTACTGGCTTTCAATCAGAGATCCCCACAATCATTATTTAGATTAATTTGCTAAAATTATTGCTAGGTTTGAGGAGGTATTTGAATATTCACCAGTTTAGTATTTACTTATGAAGAACCCGGTGAAGAGGCTCCATTTCTGCAAGGGCCCGTCGCAGATAAACTTCTGTCTCCATGGGTTTGTGGAACATTAGCCACTTGGCTTTTACATGACCACTAACTTCTCCAACTTCATCTGTTAGATCTTCACAGAACTGTCATCACAAGGTAGTGATGATCACAAGGTAGTGGTTGCTTAGTAACTGGTTCTGCAGCTCATTTTCCTTTCCAAAGGCTGGGGGTTGGAATTGGAAGTCCCAGACCTGAAGCCTTGTCTCTTTCTTTCTGGAGAATAAAGCCCAGTCTAGATCTATCCAGGTTAAAATTGCCACATTAGAAAGATGTCCCTTAGATCTAGAGGCTCTGTTTCAAGAACTCTGAGACCAATTTTTAAAATTATGTCATAAAGCTATGTAGTAAGCAATGACAAATACTTCTTATTGTACAGGGAATGACATTCAAAGCAATAATTCCACACTTTCAAGACCTGTTATTACTGTTCTCTGAATGATTTAGGGAATGAAGACAGTTACATTGAGATACAATCTGAGAAGTAGATGTGGACCAGACTAAGAGTTTCTTGTCTGCTCTGACAAACAAAATTCCACATCATTATTAATGCGTCCTTTAAGTCTTCTATCTTTTACTGAGTTAATGAATTTGAGTAACATGCTTTGTAATATTTACCACCACTTTAATTTTGCCATCACTTTTATTATTATTCTAGATATTCAGTCTCTTGTTCAGTAAACATTTTATAGTGCCTTTTAGTCATCAAGTTTAGGGTACAGGAATACAGTATGGAAAAGATAAAGAAAATGAGGTCTCCATTAAGTTTGCCATAGTAGGGAGATAATTAATACACAATTTATAACTTACAATTTCATGACATGACATAATTGCAAACAAAAAGTGACCAAAATATATAATAAAGGAATAACATGTTGTGGAGTATATCTCACTAGGTATGGAGGTCTGTGCTGTGGCACAAATCCTCAAGGTCAGGACATTATAACATGAAGGGAAGCTCCTTAAGACTCAGGAAGTAAATAACACACAAGTCTAACCAGAAGTTCCTGAAACTGATAAGATTCACAATGGATCTCTATAAGGTTATATATGAAGCAAGGACTGCTAGAGAAGAGGTATTTCTAGCATGTCACACTTCCTGTAGGTCATGTGGAGAGCTCCAGGGATGCAATTTTGTAGTCATCACCCATACAAAGGGCATGAATTTCAATTATATTAATGTCTTTGAGTCATTCTGAACTAAAGGTAACCCCTCACCCATATTCCTCTAAGCCTATAAGCAGACCCAATATCTCATTCATTCACCAAGCTGCTTTTTGGTGGCATTGTTAGTGTAGTTTGTCATTGGTTTGTTCTTTGAAATAAGTAGATGTTTTTATGTCTTATGTTAAGTTATATGACAGTCTGGCACTTGCCAAAGAGACAATATTTTACTTGACAATTATTTGAATTCACAAAGAACCATGAAAGTTCTGAGTAGCTCTTTAAAGAAAAGATAACCACCAGGGCACAAGTGCTTCATGAGGTGGGCTTTGCCTATTTCAGGATGAATTTGAGAAATCTACCTAAAGTGAAATAAATTGCTAATGTAAAAATTTTGCATTACTGTGACAAAAATACCTGATGAAGACAACTCATCGAAGGAAATTTTTATTTGATTTACAGTTTTATAATTCTCAATCCATGAGTGGCCCCGGCAATGTGGGCTGAACATTGTTATGGTAGAAGTGTGTAAGAGATGACAGCTCTTCATAGCAGACAGGAAACACACACACACATACACATGCACAGAAAGGCACACACAGATACATAAGAGAGAGACAAAGAGAGAAGCAGAGAGACAGAAGGGGAACAGGAAAGGAGAAAGAACACACACAGACTTGGAATAATCTGAAGACCACCCTTTATGATAGATTTCCACTATGTAGGCATGACCTCTTAAAGGGTTCACAACTTCCCAAATTAACACCTCTAGTTGGGGAACAAGTGTTCAAATCAGATGTTACATGATTATAATCATTTTATTTTGGTTAACCTACTCCAATCCTGGTAGACATGCATTTGGTAACTACAATAATCAACATAGAAAAAAGGTTTTTATAACTTTGCCTCTCACTTCCTGGGACAAAAACACTGATTTTCATTAACTATAGATTGTAAAACTGAAAATTCAGATTAAAGTAGAAGATTTGGATTAAATTATCCAATTCCACTCCACAGAGAACCTTTAGTTCTATTGCTAATATCATTAAATTAACACATTCCATGAAATTTCTTGTGATATGGTCAAACTGAGACAGTATTTCTCCAGCTTGACTCTATCTGAAATGTACTGACCCATCATTTAACATGCTATAATATGTAATGTATTTAACAAGCATTTAACATACTATAATACTATAATTTTATAATATGGGACGTACTTACCTAAATACATTACTTGAGCCATCTCTGGAATTGAAGCACCTTTGTCTATGTTGTGATAAGTATTGTTTATTATTAGGCTAATTAAAACTTTATAAAAGACCTATAATTTAAATGTGTCTTTCTGTTGTTTTATAACTATTGATCGATTTAAGGAAAAACCTATATTGTTTATCCAAGAATATCCGTACTTTTCTAAATTATGACTGTAATATTTGACTGGCATCCATAAATATTTTTAAAAAGACATTTTTAAGATGTAATTTTTCATGGTTAGAAACATTTCCTTCTTTAAGATGCAGCAACCCATATTATAAATAACACAATATTTTTTAAGCATGCTACCTCCTCAACATTGTTAAAATGTAAATAAAATAAATAAAATGGAATTTGAATCCACAGGGTGTCTCTAACAGCTTCTCCTCCCTGACTGGGAGTTAATATGAGCTCCATCTAACTGGCTGATTTTTACAAGGCTGAAAAATCTGACCACTGGTTATCCACACTGTTGCCATAGCCCTAATGTCACTTTAATTTTAGAGGTAGTGGGCAATACCAGTATCTATGAATTACGCATTTAAAAGAGGTTTTATAAATAATGAATGAACTGGGAGAGTTATTGGCATTTAAATGAATATATTTCATGATGAATATTAATGAGGACAAAAGACCAAAGAAATGTGTGTTCTAAAAATTAGTGATTAAAAGTGAATAACTTCTTCAAAATCTTTTATTGTATTCATATTAATTAATTAATTAATCATGTGTGTGTGTGTGTGTGTGCGCGCGCGCGCGCGCACGTGTGCACACACATGCAGCAAGTTAGGACTTTCAGAGGTTAGTTTTCTCCTTCTATCAGATGGGTCCTGTGGATCAAACTCAGATCGTGAGACTTAGTGGCAGGCACCTTTATCCACAGAACCATTTGCCAACTCCAAGGACCACTTATAAAGCTATGGATAGATATAAGGTTCAGTGTGAGATGCAGGCCATGGGAGGAAGTCCACCCCTGAGACTGCCCGGAAGGCCAGGAATCTAGTATATAACTGGATAGCTCAGAGACCTAGTATAGTACCAATACAAATGACAAAAAAAGAAAAAGTCAACAAAATGATTCCTAATGATATTCTGCTACCCTCACAGACCAGAGCCTACCATAATCATCATCAGAGAGACTTCAGCCAGCAACTGATGGGAGCAGATGCAGAAGTCCACAGCCGTAGTATCAGGTGTACTTCAGGGAATCCTGTGGGAAAAAGGAACAGAGCATTGTAGGAACCACAGAGGTCAAAGATCCTAATCCTAGAGGCTCACAGAGGCTTAACTGACAACCAGGAGCCAGTGTGGTCTGACCTGGGCCTGCTGCATATAGGCTATGGCTATGTAGCTTGGTTTTTTTTGTGTTTGGGATTCTTGATGGAGCGTGGGCTGTCTCTGCCTCTGTTACCTGGTTTTAGTACCCTTTTCCTCCTAATGGTTTTCCTCGTCCAGTCTTAATAAGAGAAGAGGTGTCTATTATTGCAACTTGATATACCATGTTTAGTTGATATCCTTGGGAGGCCTGCCCTTTTCTGAGGGAAGAAGAGTGGGTAGAAGTTAGGGAAGGGAGACTGGGAGGAGAGAAAGGAGGGGGAAATAGGTTTGGATGAAAAGAAAAATAATAAATGTTAGAAGCAATGACAAATAGTTCAGTTAGAGATCATGTCTGTAAAAATAAAAAAGAATGAGTATTTACTAGTAAATGAGTTTTACTATTATTATTTCATTTGGACAAATTTAATCTCGATGTTAACCAGAAGGTGGTGTGTTGTGACAGTGTCTGTTATATTCTTGTTTGGTTTTATTTGATTGTTGAAGGCAGGATTATATGACAATATTAAACGTAATAAAATGTAATTCAAAATTTAATTCTGAGTGCTAAAGTCAGTCATAAGACAAAAGGGAGATAATTTCATCCTACATTTGAGGCATGACATCTCGAATTATTACCATTTTACTATTTGTATTAGTTACACTGGTGTATTGAAGGTAGCTAGGTGTCTGTCTCCTGGGATTAGCATTCTACCTCTGACACTGATGTAACCTCAAAGAAGAATGTGTTCTCTTAAATAGCTACATAAAATGAGATCATGCTCACAAATCCACAAGAAACTAATAAACCAGAATATGAATCTCCAGTCATGAATGACAGTGTAATGAGAAATGAAAGAGAAATACGGAGAAGACTGGATGCCCGCAAAGCCTGACAAGCACACTGTGTTCCCAGGAGGAATGTCATTTATTATTTATTCATCAAATGTGTATTGATGTCTGATTTATACCAGACATTTTGCCAGACAGTGGGATGAAAAATCAAATAGGGCATAGTCTCTACCATCACAGAGCTTATCGGCTAGTGAGAAAGACAGCCAAGTAAAAATAACAATTATACCAGTGTGAAGGAAAGAGGCTTCCAGACCTGAGCGGGCATCTGGAAAGGTTTCCCTGAGAGGTGAAAGGAGGTGAAGCAGAAAGTAATGAACGGTTAGCTCTCTGAGCAGAGGAGCAAGGCATTCTAGTCCAGCAGAGCAGCCGGACACTCAGCCGGGGTGAGAGTACCACGTGCTAAGGTTGGTGGAGACTGCGAAAGGGGATGTCCGCCTGTGGTATCTGACCAAAGATACCTCTGGACACTGAATCTGTCTGGTCGTTGTACAGCTGAGTGGTACTACATACTATGGACTCAATTTTCCAGTCACGCGATGGGTTCTTTGCACACTGTGTTTCAGATACTCACAGTACACTGTGTGTTCTAAATGAGCAATACAAAATAGCTGACACACAGAATTCAGAAAGGATGTATAATACTTTTCATGATTGGACCAGATTTGTCCAGCTCCCTTTCACTGACTTTTGCATTTCTTTACCAGACTTTATGGTGTTTCTGCAGTCATTTCTAGTGCCCCATTTATTATTCTTTTGGTATCTATAGAAAATTGTTTCCCACCACTCCTCCTGATGATGTGGCAACCTCTCCAGGTGCCAAAATCCATTGTATCTTATACAAAGTCTCACTGGAGGTAGACATCGCTTCTCACTCTGTTTGGTTTCTATCTTTGAAGATGAAGTATTTTGTTCCTCACTGGTTTCTCTCTTGACTTTTATCAATTCAGGGTGTTTGTTACCTCAGCCCATCCTTGTCTTTTCATCCATCCATCTTAAAATCTTAAAATTCATCTTAAAATCTTTCTCAACTCTTAGGTGAATATGTGCCTCATTTCTAGAACCATCTTTAGAGATACAGTAAACAGTTGAAGAGGAAGAATGACAAGATTAGACTGACATTTTAAAGAGGATTATTTGGCAGTCTCCAAAGGGGTTTAGTTAACGTGTGGATGTGATTAGATAGAACTAAGATAGCTGACAATTTTAATTGTGAGTAGGGACATAGTACCCAAGAGTCTGGGATGTTTCTTTTTAATGATATTTTTATTCTTTGAAAGTTACATACATATATATGGCGCATATTGCTCATATACATCCACAATGATCTTCCTTAGACTACTAGGTTAGAGTAACTGTTATTTTTTATAAACATATGGTGGGGGGGACCGGCCCCACAAGGGGCAGTGACCCAAGGCCTTGGTGGGTCCCCTTAGTGGGTGGGAGACCAGGTGGGGTAGCGACAGAGAGATACACCATGCAGAGAGATAGTTTGGGCATGGAGTTTATTTCGTTGGTTATGGAGGGGACAGGGAAGGGGGAAGGGAAGAAAAGGGAGAAGGGAGAAAAGGGGAGAAGGGGAAAGAAGGGACAGGTTACCTCTTCAGAAGAGGGATGGAAAGAGAAAGCAGGATGGAGAGGAGGCAGGGATCTCCTTGCCTTGACAGAAAGGGGGAGGAGTGGTGGGAGTGGGTGGAGCTTGTCTCTTAAAGGGTACCCAGGGAACAGGCAAGGTTAGCAAAATAATAACAGTAGCCATGACTCTACTATGGCCATCAGCGTAGCTTCAGGTTTGAAGCAAGTCACCACTAACCATGGCGCATGATTTGATTTTAGCCGGTGTCTTAGCAATCTCTTATTTTCTGAGAAGCAGAAGAACAGTTGTATATACAGTTCAAATGAGATTTAAGAAAAACTGAGACACAACTGTTGTTTGCTGCCCCTGCGAGCTTCCTTTGTGATGGCCCTTTCCTTCCATTCTCATCCCACACACATTACTCCTTTCAGGTAATTTATTCCTACGTAGAGTAGCTAATTAGCCTTCCTTTCTCTTCCTTCTGTCTTGTTTGTTAGATTGCTGGGAGGGGGTGGAAGGGAACTCAGGTTTAACAGGCCTGAAGACCAGAGTTCTGACAAGCAGGGACTGAAGCTGTAATTACAGAGTCGCTGTGTGGAGCCTGGTGAGAGGCTGTCCTCACTGTGAAACCTTCTGTTTTGTCAATATTCTTACATCAATGCTTGGCAGTCAGGCACTTCTGCTGCTTCAGGGTTTCTGCATCTAAGACAGACAAAGTCACTAATATCAACTCAGCGCTGCTTTGCATTTTCAGTGACGAATCCTGTTTTAGAATACACCCGAGCTGGAGGTTTGCATGAAACTCTTAACATTTGCAAGGTTTTTGTTTTTTTTTCCTCTGGTGGGGACATCTCTGATCCTTTCCTAATTTACCTGTTGTTGATTTCCCGAATCTGTTTAAATCCCTTGCAGCGGAATGTGGTCTCTCCATCAGAGAAGCAATGAACTAGACTCGTGACTGCAGTGTATGAGGCATCTGTTAGAACAGCTTCAAAAGTTAACCGAGACCCCATAGCACAGAGGGATGTCAGAGCAGAACAAACAGGCATGGAGAATTACCTGGAGGGAATATGAGGTTAAAGTGCAGCATATGCACAGTTAAGAGGATGTATTAATAGTGGAATTGGTGGTTCTGCTGGCAAAGACTAGAATGGTAGGAATGATGTGTCTATTATGAATCAATAAAGCTCACATTCTGCAGCTTATTCCTGACCCTCTCCCCCCATGTAGCTAGCTCATTGCATCCAGATGCAAGACCAAATCCAAACGAGTGGTTATAGAGGCCTCTCTCAACTTTCATCGAGCACATTAGCTTGCTTTTCGTTTTTTAGAAGAGAAAAACAATTTTTAAAATATCTTGCATTGCCTGTGTTAGGTCAGTTAGTTAAGCATATAAAAATGGTTACTTTGTCTTACACCATTCTCTTTTATTCATTTATTACAGAAGAGAATAAAAATTTATGAAAATGCTCTGTTACTTAATTTTTGTCCTCCAGTAAACAAAAACTAATCAAAGGACCTTAAGGGAGCCAGGGTTTCTTTTACCTTGAAGTTCAAAAGGATGCAGTTTGTTTTGATGGTAATAGGAATCATGGCGCTAGAAGCAGGCAGGTCATGTCACATCAGGACACAGTGATGAATGCCGTCCAAGTCATCTCCTCCCCCACCCCCCACACACCATTTATTGTTACCAACCTGTAAAGTGGGCTTTCCACCTCACCTCAATTAACCTTATCTAGAAAAACCTCAGTGGGGCCTATAGATGTGTTTCCAGGGTGATGCTAAATCCCATCAAGATTAACTATCCATACTAAAGACAGCCTTGCTTTTATGTTAATAGGTATTTGCCCCAATCTCCTACTGAGACATTATGAATCACTATCATCTACATCTCTTCCAGTCTTCCCTAGCCCTTAGGTACAAGCTGCTGATCACACCAACCTGAATCCCAAGACTATTAGGATTGCTGTCCTCTTGGATGTGTAAAACCTGATATTCTCCCTGTTTCCCATTAGTAGATGATTTCTCTCCCTTTCCCTGTCTTGTCTCTGAAATTCCTTAGTGTGGTCCCTGAAACTGCAGCTTTTTAAGGTCTTGGACTCTGAGTTTGAGAGAAATCCTGGGAGGGAAGTCAGGAATTCACATAGAAAACACTCTAAACTCTAGTGCAGTGCTTTTAGCATCCCTGCATGGATGACATTCCTCTTTAAACATTTAAGGAGAATGACGAGGTCTCGGATAGGTGTGAGGACCCTGCTGATATTTGTTGGGTGTGGTTTCCACTTTCTATCAAGTTGAAATCTCTATTTAGTGGTAGAAGTCCCTGACATGAAACTAATTTTTAATGCTCATTTTGATAGCTAAAAGGAATTAACACATATTATAAAGCACTTAATTTGAGGTAAGGTTTGTAGAATATATATCTTGACTAGGTACAGCATTTCGGTTTTACAGAAGGAGTCAAGGCACTGGGATTTCATCTAAAGCATAATTGGAGGAGAGAGAACTTGGCTCCAGGAAGTTAAGTAACCTCTCTCTACAGTAATGGTTTGCCTTAATATAATTTTGCATAGCAATGAAAAATTGTAAGACTTGGTTGAGGAACTATGCTGCATTATTTTCAAGTCTCTCTTTTTCATTACTGTAGAATTAAATAGCCTTGCTTTTTGATAAGTGAATTTTTTGTAGCTTCCAGGAGAGGGACGGCAGCATATATTTCTCTATGTCATTAATGTGAGGATCAGCCACGCTGAATTAAAAGAAGTTAGAGTGCTAAAAAGAAATATTAAAAGGCATCAAACATTTTCATTTGTTATATTTATATGTGTTTTGTCATTGCAATGAGATTTCCTGGATAAATGCTTATTTTAGAATTATGCTGAACACATGAGGCAGGCCTTGACTGTACCCTGAGCTTGGGTCCGTGCC